>NC_133804.1:26327729-26627729 GCF_043250625.1 Sebastes fasciatus
TGCACCCAATTAGCCGTCCTCAAGCTCTTTTAGTACAGATCCACAGACGGGATTAAAAGAACCTTTTCAAAACTTACACGGAGACTTCACACATGCTGCACAAATAATTGATGATTGGTGTATTTAAATTAGCGGCTACCATGGCAACCTGTTCCCCCTGGGATCTATAGGACCCTTCAAACACTGTAAAACGTTGTGTAGGACAGCAAGGAAGGAGGACTGCTTTCTCTGGGCCTTTTATCTCCAAAATGATATTGTAGCATTTATCCCACTTTATTTATTTGATTTATGCTGAGGTGCCTTTGCGCAAGGCACTTAACCCCCAACTGTTCCAGTTGAAAAGATATTGCTGTGGTGGTGCTGGGCAGGTGCTTTCAGATGTAATTTTGTGTGTAACTGTGAGTGTGAAGGAGAGGAATCACGCAGAGCGACTCTTAACTGAATAATAAAGGTTGTATTGTACAAATTGTTTATTTGAATTATTTAATATTATTATTATTATTCAGCACAAGTCTTGTTTTACATAGGGCTGTCAATCGATTGAAATATTCAATCGCAAATTAATCACACATTTTTTATCCGTTCAAAATGTACCTTAAAGGGAGATTTGTCAAGTATTTAATACTCTTACTGTATGAACATGGAGTGGGAAAATAGGCTTGCTTTATGTAAATGTATGTACATATTTATGGAAATCAATTAACAACACAAAACAATGACAAATATTGTCCGCAAATCCTCACAGGTACTGCATTTAGCATAAAGAAATATGCTCAAACTCAAACCCAACAGGCAACAACAGCTGTCAGTGTGTCTGTGTGCTGACTTGACTATGATTTGCCCAAACTGCATGTGATTATCATAAAGTGGGCTTGTCTGTAAAGGGGAGACTCGTGGGTACCCATAGAACCCATTTACATTCACTGATCTTGAGGTCAGAGGTCAAGGGACCCCTTGGAGAATGGCCATGACAGTTTTTCCTCACCACAATTTTGCGTAACTTAACTGGAGTGTTTTCTAGTTTCATATGATACAAGTATCTTCACTCTTGCTTTAAAACTGAGCCCACTACAACCTAAAAATTGCAAGTCACATCAATGCATTAAAGAAATTAGTGGCGTTAAAACTCATTTGCGCGCGTTATTATCGCGTTAACTTTGACAGCCCTAGTTTTACAATGAACTCCGAAAGTAATTTTGGTGAAGAATTTAAGACTTATTTTTCTATTAGAGATCTATTATCTGAAAAACAAGCGAGAGTAATTACCAGTAATCTACAAAGTAGTAAATATTGCTCAAAAATGTATTATATTTTTTTATCAAAAAATGGATAAAATGTTATGAATGAAATTCTGCAGTTCTACGTTGGAGGAGCATTTGTAATGCATGGTCAATCTGTTCAATTTCCCTGGCCGTCGCCATAAGCCTAGAGGCATTTGGGTATTAATCTCTAAGTAGTGGCAAGAGTGGCAACAAGGCTTAATTCATTTACTTAAGAGCTTTTCACGTGGGGTTTAAAAGTTAATAGGACAATCACTCCGTAGTGCATTTGATTAAACCCTCTTAATTACCCCAGGTATAATGGGCTATTAGCAAAGGCCCAGTTGTAAAAGGGCAAGTGGGAGATGATTGTTTTTATGAGGTACTTTTTGTTCACCTCTTCCAATGTCAGGAATAAATTGAATATTATAATTCAACCCAGTTCCTCTTGCAGTGTGATCCACATGGGAGTTACTAGTATTGTAGGGTGTACTGTATTTTAGTGATTTTTTTTTTTTTGGTATTTGAGTTTAAATTGGACTTTCTTTGTGGACAGATTGGGAACAGGAGCAAATTGGGGTCTTTTATTCAACTAAAGGACAGTTTGACAACGATGGACCCATACATTAAGCTGATCAGGCCTTTAACTTTTGGGATGCTGTTTTGACCCATCACTCATTTTACAGTTATTTATACAATATATATTCTTCTATTTCTTTCCCCCTCTCTGCAGGCACTTTCTTTTTAAAACGGGCACAGGAACGACACCTTTCTTCGGCGCAGCGGCCCCCGGTTACACCATGGCAACGGGGACGGTTTACTCGACACCGGCGCGCCCTTTGCCCAGAAACAGCCTGTCCAGAGGGGCTTTCAAGTTCAAGAAGTCACCGAAACACTGCTCCTGGAAGTGCACCGCCCTGATCGCTGTGGGGATCGCTGTGGTTCTGTCCATCATCCTCTGCTACTGCATAGGTAAGGAGGGGGGTTGATGTTTGAGACAGACATTTTGAAATCTAGTTGTATCAGACGCATAACGAAAATGATTTCTTCTCAAATCACAAACAGCCAAATGACAACATTAGAAAACAGGGCATGACAGATTATGGGACATTATTAAGATTATCATATTAATGAGTGCTGCACATCAGCTAGTTTTGTTTCTTTTGAACACACACACACATTTCCACAGTTATGGTAAGTCACAAAAATTAGGATAAGAGCAGATTTGAGTGCTGTGTGTCTAGACTTCGCCCTTGAGAGTTGAAACAAAAACATTCAGACTCAAGTTTTGATTTAAGACTCTGTAACAATAAAAACTAAACAAAACCGAAACAGTCAGTCCTGGCATATTTAATTATTAGACCTGTGCGTTCAAGGGTCTTGGTCCCAGCAATGGAAATAACATAATTAAAACAGCTTGGAAAGGAGCATGTCAAAACCATAAAGCATGCCATTTTAATGGTCAGCATTCAGACCTGAAAGTCTTTTCATCTTGACTTGCAATTTGTTTATGAAGACTAATGAGTGGATGACTTGGACTTGTTGTCAAGGAGTTGATGTTTGATTTGGACCCACCCCAAAGGACTCTAAAGGTGCTCTGCTCATGTCTCTCTCTGTCTCAATCATAGATGCTCTCTAGCTTTTACCCAAACGTTCTTTCCCCTACTGTTAAGGCCTTTACACACTGGGGGCGGGTTTTTTTCGTGCAATCAATTCGCACATCAATATATTTTTTAGCCCTGTTGTTTTTGTCATAAATACTTTCACATAGAACGCGAGTATTACACAGCAAAAAAACAACACCATTTTTTTTCAGAGCAAGGTACATTTTTTGGAGCTTTCAAAGCATTTTGGTAAAAGGAAACTCAATAAAATTGATTACAGTAGCTTAGGCTATATAACAATTTACATCAGACAGATTTCCAGACTGGGTCAAAGGGATCCTGGTACATTGCTGGATGCATGAGCAGCGTGTGACGGCTGCCTCACTGAACTGATGCATCTCTCACGCGTGTGGTGTCCACACCGACAGCATTGCTATTGCTGCTGCTGCTGCTGCTGCCGCCAGCCGTTTCTTTCCGTTTCATTTCATTATTATTGTCATTTACAGTTATTTTAGACAGAAAAAGGTTGAGAAGTTAAGAAGCGTATGCTCATTTGTAAATAATAATAATAATCCACAATCAAAAGCAGCTACTATTAATTTAAGGAGCCCTGCAAGTCACTGCATTTTCCAAAACTGTCCTGCAAATATTTCAGAATAAAAGCCTTGTTTTAACCAATGAAGAATTTCTGTCCACAAAAAAACGCTGGATGACTTTTATTTTGAAACAGAAACAGGAAGTGTTGAGTTAAAAATAAATATTTTCTTTTTTTCTAGTCTGCAACATATTCTACATATATGGACTTCGAAACTGTAATAATTGTAACACTCTCTAAGAGAGATGCAGCCGTGCCTGAGCCGTGCTGCTCACGTGGGCAGTGCGGCTGCTCTAACCTGTCGACATGGGCGCCGCAATAGAAAGCAAGAGGTTCCGCGATGCACACACGCTGCTCACGCTCCTGTGCGGCTCAGGCGTTAGTCCTCTGCCTGCGCAAGTCTGTTATTGAAAAAGTGTTGCAACTGTCGCAAATTTGCCTCGCTGCCGGTATGAATAGTTTCAATCCGAAATATTCACAGCCGAGTATTTTGCATTTTCATGTTTATTCGTCAAGCCCCCGGTGTGTAAAGGCCTTTAATCTATACAGTTGACGACACGTTACCATCATCAGTTCAAGGCCACACTTCTACTATTGTAGCCTTCAAACTTGCAGTCTGCACCAGCTCCTAGGTAGCAATTTAAAACAGTCCTCTCTTTTCCTCCTCACACTGGTCCGCTTGAGTCCCTGATCGTGTTTGGAAGCAGTTCAGGAGGTGAAAATCTCATCTGTAAACTGCTCACATTACCTGATATTCTAGGCTGAACATCTGTACCGACTGGGGGCTTAGAGCAGAACTTCCCTCTTGATTCTCTGGAGGGGCAATTCAGGGAAAAATCAGCCTGGATATCCGAGCCTGGATATCCGAGCCTGGCATGAGGATATTTTTTATAGGGGATGACTCTTTAGTGTTAACACTATTAGATCCCGACAATATGGAATGTTTACATATTAATACTGTGCTTTTGAAACACATCTAACCAGACAAAATTAACATTACACCACGGCTTTGGCGTGAATATTGCCACTGAATACTTGTTGTTATTGTTTGATGAGGAGGTGCAGCACAAGCTATCACCCGGTTGTATAAAAAACAGCAGTTATTTAGCCGGAAGCGACATCTTTCTTTCATTTTAGGGCGAGAAAACATGACTCCATTATCTGCGGTGGCATTAGACAATCTTTAGACATGTCATTCAGTCAAACGGAACAAATGATAGACAAGTTGCCCTAGAGTGAGTGTAGCCAGCAGGCCTCTTAATCTGTATGAAGTTTGATCTCTGCCAGGAGTATTTCTATTTCACTGCCTTTTCCTTTTTGCAGAAATTGCAGATGTCCTGATATGATTCAGTAGCGTCTGTCTGACTAAGCTCTCAGTCAGATATGCAGACATGGCCCGAGTACAGTTTCCAACAAGACAGCCCTGTCTGTTTCCCTTTGACAGGGGGCTGTGCATCATCTCCGCACTTCTGATCCCCAGTTCACAGAATTTATGTCCTCGGGGGTTCCTGTTAAAACACAGGCAGGGCGTTTCAAATGGCCGGCACACAGATGGCAGCGTCAAAATGAAACACAAGTTGAGGAGCTGAACTCTTATAGAGGAAACGGTCCCAAACGCTTGATCTTTACAGAAGACCTCGGTCCACAGAGCCTTTTGTTGTGCTTGAACCAAAACTTGCTTATTCTTCTTATACAGGAAAGGCTTTTATCTCGGTCAGAAAGATAAACTAATGCTCTTCCTCTTCCCTCTCCTGTGGGCATTATTATTTCCTGTGACGTTTTCTTTACTGCATGTGTCAAAACTGACTTCTTGCTAACCTTTCAAATCTTGACCACAGCAATAAACCCGTTACAGATTCATGTCTCCTTATGCCGTCCCTTGTCATCCGAGCCCTTAATCTTTACACTGTGCCTCTCTCCCTGAGGGGATATATAAGTATTCATCCAGCTTGGAGGCAGGGGAAATGTGACACAGTTGTATAAGGAGAAATATGGGGTTGTTGGGTAGATCCTATAACCAGTGTTTTATTGGTGAGTGGAAGGGGGGGTGCTCTCATGGAGGAGAGGTCATAAATGTGTTATATCAATATTCACAATCCCTTTATTGACTTAACCGTTTTGTTACTTGTTGTCGTTCATGATCTTACATCGTAAAATTAGTATGGATACATATAACTCCTCCTCCGTGTGCAGGAATCAGTTGCTATTTTTATTTGTACCTGTGCTCGAGACAGATCGGCTCCGTTTACACGGGAGCCGAAACAGTCATTTGTTCAGCTGTTGTCACTAACCGTCGCAGGAGATTGGATTCATTCACAACATTTTCATCTCAACAATCACTGACTTGTTTAATTGTAGACCTGTCGGGTGTTTGGGAATTGTATTTTTTGGCCTGATTCCAGATTGTGTGTGCCTGGTGCTCCTGCTCCTTTTGGTGTGTGTTTGTGCATGTGTGAGTTAAACAGATGCACCCCTCTGCCACTTGCCTCAGGTGCCTGAGAGTGTTTCCACCACTTCCTCCCTCTTTCATCCATCGCCAATTCACCTGCCAGGTGCAATGACTCAAATAGATACAATGTGCACTCATGCTTTAATACTTTCCTACTGTCAGCTCGCACAGTCCCATTAGTACAAAGACAAACTCAAAGACAAATACACCTGCATCTGTTACATGTTAAAAAGTGTTTGAAGTTCACTGTGCCATATTAGTCATTCTTTGTTTTGTTCTGTTGCTCAGGTGAAGACTAATGTTCCTCATGATATTTTAGAAACAAATAGTTTGGACAAGATGTTTTATTTATTGAATTAATTTAGAAGAACAGCGTACAGAACTGTCACAGAACTGGACCCTGGCTGACCGACAACATCAGCTCCTGTAATTCAAATGAGGCAAACCTGCTGAGGTGAGGCTTTCCAGTTCCAGTCCTGCAAACTGGCCTGATTGGAAGGATTTCAGCAATTGTTCAGATACGGGGGGAGGCCAATCAGGACCGAGTCCAGCTTTGATGGACTGATTGGATGCAGAAACAGCATGTGGATTCTTGGAAATGCATTTCAAATTTGAGCCGCACTAACAAAACCAAATGCAATGTCCTCACGGAGCACGTTTGATCAAAATGATTATGAGGAGAAGATGATACACTTTTTTAATTTGACGTTTGTCTTTGAATGTCAGACATATATAGTGTGCTACAGGGATGATGTATTTTTTTTTAGGCCAGCCAGGAAGTTACCATCGCCCTCAACAAAAAGCCAAGGGGATTTTCTAATTGTGTTTTGGATTGTTGCAGAAAATGATTATGATTTTTGAAGCATGAATGCAACCGCCAGAAGTAATAGCGTTAGGCTGTAAATGAACAACACCACAGTCACATCAGCGCAAGTATGTCTGTAATGGGGAGACTCGTGGGTACCCATAGAACCCAGTTTCAGGTCAAGGGACCCCTTTGAAAATGGCCATGGCAGTTTCTCCTTGCCAAAATGTAGTGTACGTTTATAGCGTTATTTAAGCTTTTTGTCGACAATCTAGTATGACATGTTGGTACCAATGGATTCCTTACGTTTTCTAGTTTCCTATGATACCAGTATCTGTACTAAAGAAATTAGTGGCATTCAAATAAATTTGCATTAATGCGTTATTATTGTGCTAAAATACTAACTCATTTCCGGGTTTTAGGAGCCATTCCTGTAGCACTCTATCGAGAATATATTAATTACAAGTGTCTCTAACTGAAGCATGGGGTTATTTTGTGTTACTTTGTAAAAATGCACCTCATAGATTTTTAGGAAGAAGCTAATTCCCTGGAACCGTGTACCACAAAAATGTAATTTATCAGAAAAGGTGAAAATCAATTTGGATTCATGTGTTTTTATGGGAAGGCTGGTTGATTAAAGTGATGGCTCTCGTGAAATTGTTGACACGGTGGGCACTTTTAGTTTTAACAAGGCCGTGCTAGAGGAGAGTGGCTGATAACATCAGTGATGAGTAAAAAAAAAACAGACTGCTTCTGATACTAATCTAATACTAATAGAAAATTCTAGAAATCCCCCAGAGACGAACAGAAGGAGACAGGGAGCTTGCTTCAATTGCCACAGGACCATAAAAACAAACCCCGGCTTGGTCGATCTGGTGTTAAAGATGTTGTCATTCCATTTGAGGTGGTTGGAGATACTATCCTTGAAAACAGGAACATCTTAGCCATGCTCTGAGCTGTGCGGATTATTTCGAGGAGTCCCTCGGGGATGTTTTCTGGGGGAGATGTGCAGTCAGGTTCCAGCATAAAATAATGTTTATCTCAATAATTTTGCGGCTGTTGAGCTCCAAGTTGTTGTTGGCACACCGTGACTCCAGATGGGTCACCTCTCTCTGTGGTAAATGGACTAATTATTCTTGGCCATCAGAATGGCGTCCTCTGCATATTTTAACAGGAAACACTTAAGAAGTTTTATTCTCATTTATGTTTTTAATGCTTTGGGTTGCTTAGCTGAATAATTAATTATTTATTTTTCCTATAAAGATGAGATACTTTCATCTGCACTGTTGCGTAATTAGCGCTGGTGTTTTCCAGGTAACAACACCACCAAGAATCATGTGAACAAGATGGGGGATTTGCTGTGAGAGCAGCCCGGAAGGATTATCTGAGGCTTGTGTTGCTTTTTCCAGTTGCAGAAGTATTTGTGCTTCTCTACGCTACGTGTAAACACCATGTGGATGTCAGAGCTCAAACAAACGTGTTGCGAACTTATAAATTCAACCTCCCAATTCGCCGTCTGTGGAGGTGTTCCACAGGGCACATTTTGACTTCGGAGATTAGAGGCTATAGCTTTTGCAGCTTCTTGCTCAGGAAGAGAATTGCTCGTGGCCCCATAAATATTAATTGAACTGGCCCAGGCTGCAGGAATAACTTATGCAAATTCATAAATTGAGGGCTATTCACCTCAAAGCAATTTGTTGATGAGGTAAGTGGGGATTCAGGTGCTGGCGCACTAAGAGCAGTGAAGAGGGGAAGGCTCTTGGTGGTTCTGTGGTGGGTCTGATACACAAGAGCCCACCGCCACACACAGTTGGAGCTTGGTGATACTGGGAGATGTGAGTGTCGAACTGTGGAGAGTCTCTCTGGACTAATCATGTGACATGAACTAGAGTCTACAATCAGGAACCAAGTCAGTGGAGATGTTTTTAGACTCTGACTTTAGCGCAGGAGGCTGACATTTGTAGGTTAGAGTGAAATATCTTGACAGCTATCGGATGACATGCAGTGAACTTTTCTACAGATATTCGTTGTCCCTAGTGGATACATTCTAATAACGTTGGCGATGACTGACTTTTCAGTTTGACACTTTGGTTTATAACCAAATACCTGCAGAACTAAATTACATTTCCATCAGCTCCTCAGCTGTACTTTGTGTTTAGCACTAATTAGCAAATGTTAAACTAAGTTATACTGCTAGACTTGAGCTGTACGATTTTAGAAATGTTGAGTTTAATGAGTTGTAATTCCAAATCATACTGTACGAGTAACTTGTCTGCAATGTAAAGCCAGAGCTCCCGATTTATGTGCTCACACTCTACGTGTGAAACAGAAAATAAAACAGCCCCTTGCGGACCGTTCTGGTTATTGACGATTGTCAATAAAGATAAATAGATAAAGCTCTGAGGCAGGTAGATGTTTGTTTGTTAGCGGAGGTCTGTAACATTACAATAGTACGGTTCACAATAATGCTAACAAAGCACAACGTTTCTCTCATTCATATCTGTCATGATAGGAGAAGGAGGAATAACCAAAGAGGCACATACGTATGCTAGTGCCTCAGCTCGACCAACCTGGCCTCCATATTTTCCACCCACGTGATGCGTCGTGTTGCCATGGCACTTTCAGACGCATTGTTTGCCAGATTGCGCAGGCGAAGTGAGAAAAAAGGCAGGGAAGCAGCTCGTGGCTCTGCTTCAACTGTGTGAGAGCCTGAGACGGCCAACCAAAATTTCTGACCTGACAGAAATGAATCCGAACGCCTCCAAACGGCCAGTCATGTGGAGTGGAACAGTTCATGATCTGTACTCACTCCCCCTCCCCTGTACATTGCACGGCAAACAACGCCCAACAAAAAGCTGTAATTCGGTTTGACTCTAAAATGAGTCGCACGGCTCAAAAATCAGGTCAGAAAGGGGCTCAAATCGTACAACGCACACAGCACAAGATAGTGAACCTGGTAAATATAAACATTAACATGTTAGCTTTGTCACTATGAGAATGTTAGCATACTGATTTTGCTGAGTTTGCTATCAGCTCAAAGCATAGAATGTATATAAAGATGGGCGACATGACAGCTCCCCAAAAGTGAAGCCAAAACATCTCGATCGCCCCCTGGTGGCTGGCTGCAGTATAGGTCGTAAATCATGCCCCTCCATGTTAGTGGATGGGACATGGGACAAACTAAAAAGTCAAAGACCACGGCAAATAATTTGTTCCTAAATTTTTTGGTAGTTCATATAATGTATGTTCAAGTGTTAATTTCTGATAAGTTTAGTTTTAATTCGTTATTTGATGATATGAGATGGGGGTGAGACGTCATGATTGGCACCTGTGAGTCTCTTTCGCTGACAAACTGCAGCCGAGCTCGGCTCGCAAATGGTTTTGGCGGTTGACCTCGATACCGCTGCTCCAGACCCCGATCACTACTGCGCAGACTCTGACTCCAAATGACGACAAAATCATTTGGAGCCGGGAGGATGGCAGCTCACGTATCCGGGATATTTTGTCTCCACTTCTGTAAGGTGGGAGGAAGTGGAGACGCATTGTCCATCTTTATATGCAGTCTGTTCATAAGTACAGCCTCACAGAGCTGCTAGCAATAAAGCATTAGCATTAGAAATTTTTTTTTTTAAAAAAGAGCGTATTGCATCATCAGCTATAAGGCAACATCCCCTTTGTGTTTGACTGTCTGTCATTCTATGTCTCCTTTGATAAAGCGTGATGTCCTGTCTTCTGCCAGTCAGCTTAGACAGAGCTTTTTCTTTTCTCTCTCAACATTAAAAGGGTTCATTTTCCAAAATACTTAATGCTAATTTTTTAAATACAGGTTTTGTTGAGTACAAGATTATGCTGCCTTTTAGTCTTTAAGTAATACCTTAACCTGCTTTAATTTCACGCTGTCAATCATTTTGCAAGAGTAGGTGTCATTTTCTTTTTCTTTTCTTTTCTTTTCTTCAGGCAGAGGGTGTTTCACTTCGGGTTAATGCTCCATGTCCTCAGTTGACCCTTGCAATTTGGGACCCAGCACAGTACACAGTGTCTCTCTTCAGTTAAAAGCAACCAACATGTTGGTGTAAGAAATGAAGATATTGACACAGTAAGCTGCAGGAGTTTTACAGGCCAAGGAGAATGCGCTCAGAGTTGGGGACTAATAAGACAACTTTTAGATATTTGTCTGATTCTTGGTAGATTATTTTAAGTTGCAGATTGTGTCTGCAGTATTGCCAGTGAATTTGTACATCAGTATCGAGATTTATCTGAATATGGCTGGAGACGGACAAAGATTCAGAACATTTTGAACCCATGATGTCGATAGCAGCAGGAAATCTCATTGATGTGGAAAATGTGTGAAGCAAAAAGCAACAAAAGTGCAAGATTTTCACATTGGGAGGCCCTGTCAAGACTAGTCTATTCAGAGAGGAAAGTCAGACTTGTCAAAGATATTGATGGGCCAGTCAGCATTCATTTGTGTTGCCAACGATGTTGCTGGTTTGTTTCACCCGCAACTCAAATGGATTCTGACACGGAGGGCGATGCTGGCTGAACGTCTGTAATCGAACATTATTTCTCAATGTTAAATCTACATTATTTGATTGGAATTCAAGGCTACGGAGCGCCTGTTCATTAGGTCTACCAAGGACAGTACCTACTGTCTCACTAAACTGATGCCAAGTATATTAATCAGCGGGCTTTTAACAGAACACCTGCCTCATTTCTTAACAAAGCACTCATTGATACACTGTCCGTACGCGTTTTCAATCTCTCTTTTGGATCTCCTTCACATTTGATATCCTCTCTGGCCCCACATCCACCTCTCAAGTTGTTTGCCGCAGTCAATATCCATCTTGCAGCGAGCGACGAGTGATGGAGAAAAGTTCCTCTCGCAGATCAAATGGACGGAAATCAAGATGCTTCCTCAGCATGTTCCCTGCCTGGTGACTTTGAAGGAGATTGGCCCTCTCGCTGCGCTCACAGGAGCACCTCAGTTTCCCAAAACAACAAGAACACAGTTTGATTGCATCCAATACTGACACAATAAAGCAGGCTGGCTGAATGAAAGCCAGACGCAGTTTAGTTATCTAAGACAACTAGAGCAGTTGCAGCATCTTACCCTCTCACTTCCTCCTCCTGCTGTGACTGTCTGTCTCAATAAACTGCCTTACTCCTTCTCAAAAGACTCTCACTTTCTGTCTCTCCCTCCATCTTTTCCACACACATGTACTGTAGCTGCATCTCCGTGTCCTTCCTGCTTTGTGTTAGACTTGGAGAGTTCAACACTTTTCCAGTCTATCTCGTCGGCTTGGCAGGGAAAGCTTTGTGTCAAAATAGAAATTCGTCTCTCTTTGATACAGTAGCTGTTTGTGTGCACACACTGTGGCACATTAATGAACATTGTTCCCCAAGGAAACATGATAGAGCAACGGGGTTCCTGAGTATTGATTGAAATGACTTTGTCTGGCCTCTATCAGCGACC
This sequence comes from Sebastes fasciatus, assembly GCF_043250625.1. Classification (NCBI taxonomy): domain Eukaryota; kingdom Metazoa; phylum Chordata; class Actinopteri; order Perciformes; family Sebastidae; genus Sebastes; species Sebastes fasciatus. The sequence continues at coordinate 26,339,915 of NC_133804.1, forward strand.
CGTGTTTACACGAAAAACCACCCATCGCACAGTCGCCTCCAAAAATTTAAATGTTGGAAGTTAAACTGTTGTGATTTTCTGCCTGCATTGCAGCCACCCATGCTGCTCTCCCACAGGTCTTTTGTTCTTAAGTGGCTTGATTGTTTTTGTGCAGCTTATTTGCTTATTTGTTTATCCATTTCTACAAGCCCACGCAGCTTTTTTGTGTATTTCACAGCAATGCACCTTTTCGGCCTCAATTGGCAGCTCCAAGAGTTGGACAACCAGCCGGCTTTTGAAAACGGAGGAGTTGGGAAGACAGGGCCCACTCAGTCGAGCGTAGTGACAGCTCTGGCTGCTGACGGTGAGGATATAAAAGACTGACATCTCAATACACCGCTAATTGGCATGCAAATAAGCCTTTACAGTATTAATGCACAAGAATTATACTGTTTATACTTTTGTTGGCTTTGTATTCTGGTTAAGGCTATTGGCATTGCTTTTTGAATATATGTTGTGCTATCAGGGTGAAGTTTTTATTGTCACAAAGGAAAATAAACTCCACAACTCACTTTTTCAGTGCTTGTGCACATACAGTACATTTGGGTATCTGGAGTGCCTACCAACCCACGAACTGTGAAATAAGACAACCCAGTCTGTTTTTTGTGGGCTGCATAGATCAGAAAAAACGTGGCCCTGTTCAGACCTGGCATTATCATTATCTTGGGTGATCCAATCACAAGTGGAAAGCTCTAAGTACGTCTGTTCACACCTGGCATTAGAATGCATCTCCACATGCGTCTTGAGTGACCACTTGAGATCCGATCTCACTTCCCCGCTCTATATGCAAATAAACACGTAGCGAACACATAGCCAATACAGCAGACGTTGCAAGATTACAGGAATGTCAGTAGTAGTATCCTACATATTCGCGAATTCAGGTATATTTTATTAACATAAAAATATAAGGTTGTTGTCTACCGGTGGTCCCCGGGGACCCTACATATCGCCGACAACGCAGACATGAGGCCTTTGCCAGGCAACACCGGAACAAAAACACAGACACATCACCAACAGTATGATAAAAATGCACTTCCCGTAGATATGTAGCATATAGATAAGATATATTTTAATAAAATACAGTTGTACCGACAGAATACCGTAGAGCACAGAGGCAATTACCATGCCGCGATGCACACAAGCGCTCACGTCTGCTTGTCTATTCACATAAGGAGTTAGGGTTAGGGTTAGGGCCCTGTGGATCCCAGCGGGACGTCAGTTGAGTAGGCAGTCCATAATGTGGCCCAGCACACATTTGCGTACACACTGCTAAATGAATGTGGCCATACGTGGCCCAAACCACCTCTGAACGTGGTCTGAGCGATTAGATCTCGATGCGTCCTCAGTGTGTCTTTAGTGCATTCACACCTGTACTTAAAGCTGTCCACTTGTGATCGGATCACCAAGGACGCATGTTAATGCCAGGTCTAAACAGGGCCTGTGATTCAACAAGCAGGAACATTAGAATATACTACCCACAGCTTGAGAGCTACCTTTGCAAAGGTGCCCCACATTTTTCTCGCAAGCCAATCAGAGCAGACTGGACTTTTTCAGGAGGAAAAGACAGGCGCTAAAACAGAGTGTTTCAGACAGAGGGTGAATGCAGGTATATTCAGACAGACAGTATGAGAAAATAATATGTTTTTTAACATTAAAGCATGTAAACATGTTGTATTAGAAACCAAAATGAGCATGATATGTCCCCTTTAAAACACTCTCAACTTGTCATAATTGAAATAAATAAAGCTGCGTATAATTAATGTTTTTTTTTTTTTTTTTAAATGAAAGGCTAACTTTAAAAAAAGGTTAAAGAATACAAATCAATTAAATCACGTAAAGGTTCAAATGGCGTTTAAGATAAATTGCAACAGCAAACCATTTGGCCTCATGACTGACAGAGCGAAACGTCGGGTGCTCGATGCCCAGTCAGCCTTTACAGTTTATTGAGATCTTTCACCTTCTGAATATTAATTCCTACTACCTAATCATAATCTCGGACCATTGTGCATTCAACAACAAGCATGCAGGTCATCTCGCTTCACCTTTACAGCAAAAGCCACCAAATTAATCTTTAAGCACATGGCACGTATTTAGAATGCACGGCCACGGAAACATTAATTGAGTTGAGTAGGCCAGGCAAAAGCTCAATTGTTTAAACTCGGCTAGATTTAAATCCTCATAAGTACTGCTAATTAAGATAGCACGAGGCAGGTTTTGGACTGTTTAAAGGCAATCAATAGCCGGCTATTATTCTCCCCAGAGGTAAACTTGGCTTCCAGTCTTCACTTTGACTGAAGCTAAAGTGACAGGCAATGGCCTCATTACACACACAACACTGAGGGATGCAAATAATGGAGGTCTGGCACAAACAGATACACTCCACAGCGGCTGAATACACGGGTCCACACACTGGAACGCTTCTTACGAGAGGCGGGAGCAAAGGTTGACTTGTTATTATGTAGCAGGGCAACTCTGCATCATCCACCTAACAAGTTACAAGTCGTTGCCACGGCAAATTGTAAAGAGCACACCGGCGTTCCTTCTACAGTACAATAGAGCTTTATACTGCAAGGACGTTAAAACGCTTTACAGATTTTTCTTCTTAACAATGAAATCTGTCCTTGTAATTGCACCTCGCAGACCACAGTTTTTCATGTGAGCATGAGTCATATTACAACTGGCCAACTCTCCATCTTTGGCGCTGTGAGGACACAGTTTAAGGACATCATTCGCAAAATTGTTTTGATTTGCTGTTATTGCTCGGGGAAGGTAGCACTCAGTATATCTGACAGATTCCATTTAGACCATATCTGAGATGAGGCCTTACTCTGTGAGTCATCAGGACCAGAGAAACGATGGGAGATGCGGCCTGTTAGAGTCGTATAAAAGCCAATTATATCTAGTCATTTTTTTCCGGTGAGCAGCGCATCATGGACCGCAGGGAACCATTACTTTTTAATCCTGCCTTGCTTGGTCACTGCTCATTTGGAAAAGATATGACTATCTTATTGTTAAGTATCTGCTTGGATAAAGGAGTAATATTGCACTGGAAAGCAGAAGATAGAACATTCACTGATATCCAAAGATCAAAGACTCGCACAAAAACAAGATTGTGAAGGTTTTATCTGATGGCATGAAAGGCTCTGTGATGACTAATTTATATCACATCACCTTAACTGTGCTGTTTTCATTCTCTAACACCTTACATAACCCGGGTTTGGGGGGGTTGTTTTTGTCTCTTTAGGAAGGTCTAGCGTGATTCATCAGGAGAACAACTCCATCGATACAGGACAGGTGGACATAGGGAAGAGGGTGGGTCAGAGCGTCCCACCGGGGGTGTTCTGGCGCTCTCAACTCAGCATGGAGCAACCACGCTTCCTAAAGTTCAACATCTCGGTACAGAAGAACGCACTGATTGGAGTCTATGGACGGAAGGGTCTCGCACCATCTCACACTCAGGTAAAGGCTTTTTTAAACTGCTTTTAAATCAGCTTTGAGATTAAAGGACCAGTGTGTAACAATTAGGGGGATGTATTGGCAGAAATATTATATAATATTAATAAGTATGTATTCTTTATTGTATAATAACCTGATAATAAGAATCGTTGTATTTTCGTTACCTTAGAATGAGCCGTTTATATCTCAATAGGGAGCGGGTCCTCTTCATGGAGTCCGCCATGTTTCAACAGTATCCCTGAACGGACAAACCGAACTGTTTCCTGCTTTGGCCGGAGCCGATAACGTTACTCGCTCCCGTCGCCGCTGCTCTCTCTCTCTTGCTTCACCACTCAGTTCCCATGTACACACACACTCTAAGCTCTTAGAACAACTGGCTCTAGAGAGGGCCACTTGCGTTTTCGCGTCGGCCACAGTAGCTCTCCAACACGCTTGGCGCACGGGAGAAGTTGAGCAACCAGATCCTACACACTGTTCCTTTAAAGACACTATGACATAGGATAAAACTTTTAACTAATAAATATCACCATGAAACTTCCCCAATTGATTACTTACATCAAGGCAATTATTTTTTTGTTTCGTAAATTTTTTGTAATTGTATGTTTAAATTTGCAAATGAGGCGTTATCTTATAATATGTGCTAAATTGCATACATTTCCAGAAGAGAAATCCGAACATTGGATAAAGCCAGGTTCAAAATTCTTGTTTCATTAATGTTGACAGATTAGAGTCAAAGGTTTTTACCGAGGGGGATTTTGGATATCTCTATTTATCACTCCATAAATCATTAAATTCTGTCAACAGCCATAAAAAAAAAATCAATTTCCGCCATATTTTTAGGAATAAAATGTAATATAAATCAGGCTATGAATGATAAATGAACAACTTCCTCAGTAAAAACCTTCAGAATATAGATAGGAATGAAATTGGAAAGTTTGGTGTATGCGAGTGCTACTGAAGTGGAGATTTCTTGCTTAGTCTGAGAAAAATAATTTTTTTTATAAAAAGCCTTTTCCTTAATTAAATATGCTCAGTGTTTTTTGCAGCTACAGCCTTACTTGGTCCGGTTTGATTGGTAGCTTACCGTGGCTAATATTAGCTAAAGTAAATAAACTTGAATAGCTTGCTGTCTAGCTGACATTACTGCAACAGTTCAATGGCTTTAATAATGATTATAATAATAATTCTCTGTGGGATAATCACTACAAGCATCCCATTTCACACTAAACACAGCCTGTGATCAGTTGATGATTAAAGCAGCTGATTATAGCAGCTTTAAGGTTGTAAAGAGGCCATTTCACTGCCCGTTTCTAGGAGCAATTAAAACTGTACATTCAAGTAAGAAAATGCATATTATTAACCGGGTTCTTTATCTGCTCTTATGAGGTCCCTTATTTAAATTCCTGACATGTATGAATGTGCAAATGAGAACCGGGCACTACTTTAGTTTCACTTTTTCTGCTCTCAGCTTCGATTTGCCTGTGTGGGCATACACATCTTTCACTTCCACTAAACGCCTGCCATTTGCAAATTGAAGTGTTTCCGACATGTCTGATGTGTCACTTGAATGACATTTGTGGGCATCCTGATGTCCGATGTGTGGTGATGGTGATGGAAGCACTCAGACAATGGCTATTTTCCACCACACTTGACTGCAAAAGCTCTTAGCTTCACCTTCTTGACATTCTCTCTTTGTAAAGATGGGCTTCACTCAAGTGTAGACAGTTTACAGCCACTCTTTGACGGAGGAAAGTCAGATGTGAGGGACAACAGGTGAGCCGCATTGCATTTTCAAGGTGAATAAAAGGAAGCCCAACAAAAATCAAAGACCAAAGGGTACTAATTAACAAGACACTGCTTTTATGTCTCCGGCAATTGTTGCACAGACACTCAAGCTCGTCAATGCTGGACACTGTGTCCATTGTGGCCACCTCTAAATTACACACTGTTCAGGGACCGGGGGCACAAATCAATGCATTTACTTAACTGAGCATGAAAGACCCCAATGAGAGATATCGACTGTTCGTCGCATTCACAGCTTGGAAGACAAGACAACATTTAAGTGCAACAGCCTTTCTACCTTTCTCAAACATAGACTTCCTCCGTCTGCTATTGAGTGTCTGTCTGCACTGATACAAAAACCAAACAACTTCGAAGAACTTTTGTTGTTTGTTTCTTAAGAATCTGCACTCAGTTGTTATCAAGTGCCAGAATAAGTTCACTCAATCTAAAGTGTGAGGAATTTGCAGGCTCTGAGCGTTCCTCCTCTATCCGTGGGGCATCCAACAGTCTCTCCACACTTGGTCTCTTGCCTGTTATTCACCGGTATTGTTGGATTGAGATGAGTTGGGGGGCTTTTACACCGGCTAATCGAGATGTATGCACTCGGCCAGGAGGTTTAGGGCTCGTGGGATGAACTGTTTTATTACTTCCCCCTCAAGCCAACAACACAAAGAAGTCAACTTCCGCCAGGTTAATATCCCTCCCCTGCGCCCCTGCGCCCCTCAAAGGGGTTTAAATCACAGTGTTGACTTCACCTGCCCCTCTCTTAATGCTCTCTTTCCTGTCGTTTGCAAGTCAACCCAAAGGTTGCTTGGGTCCGTGTTTGTGTTTCCTGAGCATTAAATCCTGTTTTAATGCATTTTTCCTCGTCCCTTCCTTTCAACTGTTTCAAAGCCCATTGTGTTTCTATGAGGCTGGATGCTGTGCACATACTGATTTAAAGCTGCAATAATTAATTTTTGGCCACTAGACAGAGAAGAGCTCAATAACAAGATGACAGATGGAAAGCTCTGACATATGACCAGCTTATTAAGTTGTTTTGCCGTAAGTGTGAGCCAACAGTTGCCGACTTACACATCAAACAGAAGCAGAGCAACAGCAGCATTCGTTTGGAGTTGTGTTTCTGGGCCACCTGATGAATATAAGTCCAGCTTTTACTCTTCTTTTAGCTCTGGTTTTGTCTCCAATAAATCTTGAAAGAAAAAATATCTGGCTCTAAAGCGGCAAGAAGTTCCCAACAGGTTTCTAACTTTGTCTGTCTGCCATTTGGTGCAGGGCAGGTAGTGCACAGTGGGTATATCATCACTTTTTTGTTGTTGCTGAAAACAGCTTTCTGCTGCTTCTGGAAATTGGTTGGTTGGTGGGGGGTTGTTTTGATATCATTGTAGGCCGTGGAACTAATTCAATGAGCTGAAAGAGGCTAAAAAGCCCAATAGAGCTGCAGATTTAGGTTGAAATTGGGTTTGAGGTAAAACATGTAATGTAATCTATTACACATACTGTAGTAATTTGATGGAATGCTACTATAAACAATATTGATAAATGCAGCTTTGGTAGTATTAGGACCACAGACTGTATGTAAGAAGTGGACGTAGTCACCGTGACGTCACCCATTGGTTTGTGGACTGCCGTTTTTAAGACTCGAGTTCGGCATTTTGGCCGCCGCCATCTTGCTTTTTTGCAACCAGAAGTGACACAAGAGGGTGGAGCTGAGAACATTGAATACATGACATTTTTATGTGACCAAAAAAGTTAGAATTAACTTTCATAAAGTGAAAACACACTGTGAAAGGGTTAAAGTTATAAGACTAAAACGCGGACAACTCCCAGATTGGATAATGCCGTTGTAGCGACCTGTCAATCACAAGGTCGCCCCGCCCTAAATCATCCCCTGCTTTATGGTCTATTTGACTCTAAATGGGACCATAATTTACTACATGAACATCATGCTGTATTGAAGAAGACTTGAAACTAGCGATTAAGACCATAAACTCATGTTTACAATGTTTACTAAGGTAATAAATCAAGTGAGAAGTAGGCTCATTTTCTCATAGACTTCTATACAATCTGACTTCTTTTTGCAACCAGAGGAGTCGCCCCCTGCTGGTTATTAGAAATAATGCAAGTTTAAGGCACTTCAGCATTGGCTTCACTTTTCAGACCCGGAGTTGGCCCACTGATTATGACATATTTTTATCGTTCATTTTTTATTTCCTGTTTAAATATTTTATAAGGGAAGACAAATTAAAAACACAAATATTTCTGAATATTTTATGATTTTTAAGGGGGACTCTTGCTGGTCTGCAACAAAATTAGGTATTTACATTTTCCCCCTATTTCTCTCCAATTTTAACGCTGGATGCGTCATTTTAAATGACTTAGTTTCAAAAATCTGGCAATTTTAAATGTATCTTAAATTAAAATTATATTATAAAACATACACTGTGTATCAGGCAAAAATCAATAGCATAGCAGTTCATCAAAGCTCTCTGCAAACGGCCTCATCCTTGCATTTAAATCCAAGCTCTTCTAAAAAGCAGCTACTGTGCCAAACTGTATGCATCACACTCTAAGCAGCCCACAGGCTCTCTCCCACCCCGAGTCTTCACTATAGGCTCAGTACATCTGCGTGGCTAACAACACTGCCTTAGCCAGGGGATCTGTCTGCATCTGCTGTGCTCCACTGCAGCCTATAGCCTGTTTGGGGATTGCCGGTATGTGTTACAGTGTTTTCTGCTGCAGTGCTCCGTACCCTACAGCCTCAGTCAAAATGAGACTCAGGTGTTGAGCAGGTGCAGTGAGAGCAGATGCGCCGCTTTACTCGTTTCACTTGGCAGGACTGACTCGTTACTCCTTGTTTACCCCGTAAATCAATGTTTGCTTGAAAAAAATAGAGAGAGATTGTTTTGCTGCAATCCCAACATATAGGAAAGAAAAATAAGACTGAGGTAATATATGTTATATTTATTTTTATATATACTGTGTGAACTGTACTGTATACTGTACATCCGTTAGTTTCCAGTAAAATATTCCGACCTTACCAACAAGGGCATATTTGCTTTAAAATAACTGATAAATTCAAGCCAGTTTTCTTTATTTCACCTCTCAGTATTACTGCATTTCAGTGAGTCCTGGTTACATATATTAAAAACAAACAATAAAACTATTAAAACCTAAAACAATAATAATCTAATATGAGAACAGTTTTGTATTTAATTTAATTAAATAAAAATAATAAAAAAACAATGTGTGCATTTGTCACTGAAGAAAGCTTTTCACTTAGTTTATCCTTTTATCTGTATTTTGTGCAGGTACACTTGCGGTGAATAACTCTGAATTTTAAGTGTACGCATCTACACAGTACATCATCAGTGTTGATTTAACAGATTCCAATAAACACATTGCCAGAGTCGCTTTAAGTGCACTCCTGTCAACAATATATTTTTGGAATATTTTTGAGCATTAGCCCCAGAGCCATATCAGCTTTATCAGCACACAAACAACCCTCCACACAACATCTATCAACTCCAAATAACTGTCACTGTTAAATCAACATTTATTATATTTGAATATTTGCCGGGTACACAAACCTCTTCTGGTTGTGTCTTGCATTACGACTTTGAAGAGTTCCTCTCAGACTGTTAGGGAAATCACTAGAGGAGCCGCATACAAAGCATCCACTAGAAGAAAACATAAACTTTTTGAACTCTCCTGCCTCTTTACTGCCTGATTTAATTATACCGACAGTGAAATAACAATCATCTGCATCTGTCGGATTCTCTTCTGGGTGTTGTTTTTACAGTATGACTTTGTGGAGCTGTTGGACGGCAGCCGGCTTATCGCCAAAGAGCATCGGGCTCAGATTGAACCGGAGACGAGGGCCCGGCTGGATCATCCGGTCACCGTCCACCAAGCCGGATTCATCCAGTACCTGGACTCAGGGGTGTGGCACCTGGCTTTTTATAATGACGGACGAAACGCGGAGACGGTGTCCTATAACACCATCATCCAGGGTAGGAGGACACACATCTGCTGCGACGGCTGATTGGAATGATGTGTAATGACATGTTTGGAAGACTTTAATTTCCTTAAGCAGCTGCGCCCGCATGAGCAAACAGTTAGGTTGTTGGAAATTCTGGCTAGCGCACTAACAAGCTGAGCTGTTAAAACTTTGAGCCACCTAGGAGGCAGATCTAAGTTTTTATTGGAGGGTAGTGGATTATTGTGCTCAACACTATAATACAAGACTGTGCACGGAATTGATCCTTCCCTCCTAACAACCTCTTCAGCGTTCTGAAGTCTGTGAAATTTCCTTGTGGGTTTTGAGGTAGGAAAAACACTAAGGTTGAGTTAACGTTTTTCTTTTTCCTTCGGGAAGTTCCATTGATCCCACCATACAAATATGAAGGTATCGATGTGTGAGGTCAAAATTGCCTGGGTCCCACACTGGATCAATGAACATCCAGTACGAGTCAGAGTAATAACAAAAAAGTTTGCCCTCTTAACGCCGATCAAAATGAGGGGCCTGGTCTTTCGGGGGGTTGCCGTTCATGAGCGATGGTCTGTTGAACGAACACAAGATCTGTCTGTAGGATATGTCAGATTAACTTCAACTCAGAGAGGATTTGAGCTATAAACACTCAGGAGATTGCATGGCTTGGGCATGATCAGTCATTCAAGAGGTTTGAGGGAGGAGGAGGAGGCGATGGAGGAGACAGGAGGAAAGCAAAATGTGTCAAGGAAGCTGAATTATTTGGTCTAATTTAAAACGCCTGTGTGACTTTTACTTAACATGGCTTAGATGGGAAGAGTCGGGCTGCAGCATACATGTTATGGAGGCTTAGTCCTTAGTGGGACATGGACAGATAGCTGTAAATATATGCCGTGCCTGATACCAGTACTGCAGATAAAGAATACAGAGAAAGCCTAGATTCGTGCAGGGGGGGGGGGGGAAAGTTAGTATCTCGGTTGTCTCGCAGTATTTCTTAAACTGTGCAGTTGTCAAATGTTATATTAAGGAGGACTTTCAGATTTGCTCTAATATGACAATGCGATGAGTTATTAATAGTTTGACTTGCTCACTGCTGTACCCACAGAATCTGTCACGGAGTGCACACACAACTGTTACGGGAACGGAGAGTGTGTGGCGGGATCATGTCACTGCTTCCCAGGATTCATAGGGCCGTACTGTTCCAGAGGTAATTATTAAGCTCATATATTGCTATTATTCTGACCACTCAGCTCCTTATTTAAATAAAAAAAGTTTTTGTATAAGTATATATATATATTTTTTTTATTATGGTGCTGAAAGCATTGGAAAAAAAGTGAAGCTTCACAAATGGTGTCTCAAATAGTACAGCTAGATTGATATATTGGCCAATATTAGGTGGTAGCAGATATATTTTCATTTATTTTCATGTTTCAAAATCATGTTTATGATAGGGACAAATACATTTACATAGAGATTTGCACAACAATTTTCCAATGCAATGTATCACAGCATTTATAGCTACTGCTCATTTACAATGCCCATCCTTAGAACGGCCTTTAAAATAACAAATATAAAACACACACACACACACACACACCCTCCCACCCCTACACATGACTACATGATTGATTGGCTTATAAAAATCCCTTTAATTTAATTTTACAATATATAAATATTCTATCTATATTATTATTGGTTTATGTCAGCCGAGAAGTTACAAGAAATATCAGTATAGAAATGACAAAGACATGTTTGAGATAATTTAGAAACACTGTCACCATTACGTAGTTTGTCTACTGGAGAGCACTGACAAGATTATTTTTCAGTTTCTCTGAACGGCCTTAAAAAAATTCAGTATCAGTCGTAAAAATGTTTTTTAATGCACCGAACACCAAAAAAGAAATTCCATTCACCTGCATTATATTTGAGTATAGCGTCCAAAATCTCAGAGTTCATAAAGGTAAACTCTGGGCAAACTAAAGCAATATGTCTGTCTCAGTTTAAAGTAATAGTTTGACATTATTGGAAATATATGCTTATTCACTTTCTTGCCGTCAGTTATATGGGAGGACAGACACCACTCTCATGTCTGTGTGCTATATATATATATATTTATGTAGCTATAATGTGTGATATGTGACCAGTAACTTCCTGGAGTGTCCGCCGGTTGCCTAGCAACTGGTCCCATACAAGAAATAGTCCGACACATAACCCAGCGTAAAACGACTAATTGTTGTTTTTATGCTTTGGATTTTATGTACGAATTTTTTATTGGCACAAAATGTATAGTACAACAGTACAACTATAAAGGGACTGGTTTTACATATTTTGCAACGATGTTATCCTAGACCCATATTTTCTAACCCCCTCATTCCTCTTTAAAGTGATTGAGTTAGTGTGGTACACATGGAAGTAATCACAAAGAAGGGAAAATCAATCAATAAATAAATAAATAATAAAAGAAAGAAAATATATACATCTATATAAAATAATAATAATAATAAAATCATGATAATACAGACACCGAAACAAGCATTAAAAAAAAAAAAAGTTAGTTGTTGCTGACACTCAGGCTGCCATGTAGGAATACTGGAATCTGTAAACAGGCACAAGGATCTTATAAGGGGGGCCGTGTGGAAAAAACAGGCAGCACAACTTATGCTCAACACAGATAGGTACAAGATGCATCATTACTGTCTTACTTCCTGCCTTGGTTTTTTTATTGATTCAACAAACATATCTATAATCTATGTCCAGTGTAGTGAGCTTGAGAAGTGCTGCGAGGCAGATTTTGTTGCCTTTAAACAGAGCCAGGCTTACTGTTTCCCCCTCATTTCCAATCTTTATGCTACTGGCATCTTTCTCCAGCTTCATATTTACCATATATGCAGGAGAGATGAATCAATCTTACTCATCTAAATGTTGAACTATACCTTTAAAAATGGACCACAGGTGCAGTATTTCTAATTTGAAGTAGTTTTGTATCTAAAAACAATTATATATATCATTGAAGATTATTTTCTTCAAAAAAAGAATAATGCCACAACCCCCCCTGTTATTATATAAGATTAATTGTTCCGACCTCTTGTCTTTCCTCAGCCGCCTGTCCGGTCCTGTGCAGCGGTAACGGCCAATACACCAGGGGGCGCTGTCAGTGCTACAGCGGATGGAAGGGCACCGAGTGTGACGTTCCTGCCTCCCAGTGTATTGATCCTCAGTGCGGGGGACACGGACTGTGCGTGGCGGGCAACTGTGTGTGCAACACCGGCCACAAAGGACCCAACTGTGAACAAGGTAAATTGAGAAAAAAAAAAATTGCTTCTTCCCATTGACTTGGAAGCAACATATTTCTGTGTGAAACTCAGGGGGAATCGACACAGTCCATTGGTGAAACAATCGGGTGTTTTCAACTCCGCCGAGCGGATAATGCTTTGGATGTTGTTATTGATACGGTGTGTGTGTGTAAATTAACTCCCTCTTAGTGTTTAGACCACATGAGGGTACAAGCTGGAACAGATTGCGCAGGGCCCGTTGATGCAGTCACCTATTGGAGAGCTCCACAGCTGAAGACACCTGTTAAAGTCGATCAGTCAATAGCATCTGTTCCTCCGTTTATTGAGAAAGAGCTTCTTCTTCTTCTTCTGTCTTGTCAACCTTTCCCACCTCCCCCTTCACTTCAGCACATTTAACTTTATTGATCCCCGTGCAGACAAAAGACAATTATCAGCTCAGATTTACATGTGTGGCTTGTTGACCTTGCACGTTTAAAGCTATTGAGTTAACTAAATGAGCATATTGCGGTTTTCTTTGAAGTGAAGCGATATGGGAAGGAGACACAGATGAGAGGTAGTTCCGAGCTCGCATATAAGGGCTCCGGTGTGATGAATTGTTTCAGGTAGATAATCAATATCGGTGTCCAAGCAGATGTGCGGATGCACAGAGGAATCAGCTCCAGGGGAGGCACAATGACGATGTTGCAAATTATCCCTATGGGTTGATTATGTTGGTCATAATTGCCAATTATTAACCCAGATCAGCAAGTTGATCTGCAAATTGTTAATAGTAATTGATTATATCTGTTTAGACACTAATTGGACCCTTTTTCGTAGTGCCTATAATGGAGCATAATTATCCTGCCAGTATATTGGAAGTACCCTATAATATACCGTAGAACATAGGGCAGGAAAATTACTACCAGCCACCCCTAAACACTGCAAAAATTGCAGCTGTGGCTCACCAGCCGTCATCTGGCGCTGGAGCTCTTCCAGTGTAGAAAAAAAAACGATTTTGGCTGGTAGCAGAGTCAAAGTGGCCGGGGTGAATAATTAGGTTTGACATCCTGTCCAGAAGTGGTAAACCAACGTCGTTGTCGTCCTCCCTTTTGTGTCTTTAGTGGACTGCGTGGACCCGACGTGCGCGGGTCACGGAGCCTGTCATCACGGTGAGTGCCACTGTAACCCGGGCTGGGGAGGGATCAACTGTGAGATCCTGAAGAGCACTTGTCCAGAGCAGTGCTCCAGTCACGGAACCTTCAACACCGACTCGGGAACATGCGTCTGCGAGGCCAACTGGACCGGGGCTGACTGCTCTATAGGTCAGAGCACGTTTCACTTTCATTGCATCACATCAAGCAGTGTTTTGAGTGGCTTTTTCATGTGATTTACTGCAGGGTTGCAAGTATTTTCATTATTGATTAATCCGTCAATAATTTCCCTGATTAATATTTTGGTCTATGATTTGTCAGAAAATAGTGACAAATGCACATCACACTTTTCTAAAACCCGGGTTGACATCTTCTAACTGCTTGTTTTGTCCCAAACTCAAATATATTAAATTAACAATTGCATATGAAAAAGAGGAGAAAATAATCTTCACGTTTGAGTAGCTGGAACTATTGATTATGTTTGGCTCTTTAATTAGAAAAAAAAAATACTTTTTAACGATTAACAGATTATCAAAATAGATGCAGCTTAATTTTCTTTCAATTGACTAATCGATTAATCGAGAGGGCTGTCAAATTGCGATAAAAACGCCACTAATTTCTTTAACGCATTAAGGTAACTTGCAATTTCTTGGTTTTAACAGGCTTAGTTTTAAAGAAAGAGTGAACATACTGGTATTATATGAAACTAGAAAAACCTAAGGAATCCATTGGTACGAATCATGTCATACTAGCTTGTTGCAAAGGAAGTTAAATAACGCTCCAAACGTGTGCTAAATTTAGGCAAGGATAAAACGATCATAGCCATTTTCAAAGGGGTCCCTTGACCTCTGACCTCAAGATATGTGAATGAAAATGGGTTCTATGGGTACCCACGAGTCTCCCCTTTACAGACATGCCCACTTTATGATAATCACATGCAGTTTGGGGCAAGTCATAGTCAAGTCAGCACACTGACAGCTGTTGTTGCCTGTTGGGCTGCAGTTTGCCACGTTGTGATTTGATCGTATTTTTAATGCTAAATGCAGTACCTGTGAGGGTTTCTGGACATTCATTGACTTGTGTTGTTTAATTGATTTCCAATAATAAAGATATACCTATATTTGCATAAAGCAAGCACTTGCGCACTCTTGTTGATAAGAGTATAGACTACTTGATAAATCTCTCTTTAAGGTACATTTTGAACAGATAAAAATAATAATTAAATATTTTATAATTTAAAAAATATTTTAAAAATAATTTAATCGCAAATATTTTGTGATTAATCACAATTAAATATGGACAATAATGCAAAAATCACAATTAAATATTTTAATCAATTGTCAGCCCTATTAATCAGAATCAGAATCAGAATGGTGTTTATTGCCAGGTGTAAGAGGTATACACTAGGAATTTTCTTTGGTTTTGTTGGTGCAAGTCAACAGTATAATAACAAAAGAATAGATAAAACGTTAGAATAAAATAAGAATAAAAATGTACAATTTACAAAATAAGCTATTTATAATAATTTAAATAAGCTATTTATAAGCTGATTATAACTATGCTGATGACTTTACTTCTTCATAGAAAAATGTGACAATCTATGTCTTTTTGTGTAAATTTCCAAAGTCTACACGTTAGCTTTAAACTAATTAAATGGCATTTTAATCTACTTAGAGTTCCAATCTGCAAGGTCTTTTATTTAATTCATTAATTAATTCAGTTATTGATGCCATTAGTGCAGCGTTATTTGTACTCTGCTAACAAACACCTTGCAAACAGTGCACTGTTTTATTGGATAATGTTTGAGTTCTCTAACAAGTATCTGCCGCCAGATTCTTTCCGTATTTGCTCCAAATAAACTCCCCCTTGCTGTGCACAGACACAGCAGACACCAGGTAGCAGATGTATAAGCCTTTATTAACAAGCTGTAGGTTGAAATAATAGATCTAGCTCATACAGAGCATTATGTCTACAAGTGGGTGTCTCATTAAGAAACTTTGGGCATAATTAATCATCTTTGGAATCCAAAAAACTGTAAATATGAGGAGGGGGAAGTGATATATGCTTTATTCTTTAATGATTAACAAAAAAAAATCTCAATTTTAGGTAATTAATCATCTCTGTTTTTGAAATATAATTTAGTGACCAGAACAATTTGTTTTCCTAAATGAATATGTCACATTTTGAAATGAAACTCTTTGAATAATATAAACGGTCAAATCGGTATCTTTCAGCGTTCCCCCCATAGGTACACATGAAGGAAATTATTAATTGAAAAGTCTGGATTTGCTCCAAAGATGATGAATGGGAGCCTGACTGACTGAAGTTTTTAATCTCATGAGCTATGCATACATGCTACAGTACTGTCACTGCTGTGGTTTATGAGCTCTGGGTTACATCTCTCCTATATCACCTTCAGTAAAGTTTTACTTTGGTGTGATGGGGCAAAATTATAGGAGACGTTTATATTTTCACTAATGCAAGAAAGCCACAATGAAAAGAAAGTTTACTCATAATAATGATGATGATGTAAGCCTGTCACGTTTTTGTAGGAAGATATGTTGTCCCAGAAATAGTTGCGATAAATGATATTATTGTCATTATAAGACCTTTTATGCCACTGATGTAATGATAATATAATAACATAATAATGCAAATACACCCTTTAAAAGAGCAATTAGCTTTTGATTCTGGAATTGAAATGTGAAAAAAATATATATTAAATAAATCCTAAATAAATAGAAGAGAAATAAAATAAAACCACAAAACCAAAACAATAAATAAAATGGACTTTTGGGCTCTGTTAACAAAAATGTGCAATGTCTTATAGGACAACCTGCTGTTTATTCTGGCTAAAATGTTGCTGACGTTCTGATGTAAACACAATGGAAAATATCGAGGTCAGCAAAAATGATTAAATTCATGTCCATGTATCATACAATAAGTCTGCACAATCCTGTTAAATCGATCTAAAAAAAACAAACATAATAACATTCATTCTTTTTGCAGCAGAAAGCTAACGCTTCTGTCATTTGCGTCATCCTGCTGAAAACGCCTTTGCATTTGATCTGCTCATAAAAATGAGTTAAAAAAAATGTGCATAGTTCAAATGACATATGGAGTGCTAAGTTTGTTTGTGTTTCTACATTTAGAAATAATTGGGATCAGTATGTTTTTTGTGTTTATTTAATAACATTTTATGAAAAAACATTTTTTTTTATTCATGACACAATTTCAGTACTTTTATAAATTATTATAGTTTATTGACTGACATAACCGGGTAGCTTAGGGTGTACAGTTTTCAGAGATATGAAACATTTGAAGATACTCCCAGCAATGACATCACAATAAGCAAAAAATACCAATGTAGGCACCGGCGGACCATTTTCTATTTCCGAGTTCACTGGGTTATGTGAGAACATTAAATGTCTTTTGCACAACACAATGCGCTGAAATGCCTCAAATGTCTCAGTTCGTCTCCGAGCGGGAGTAAGAAAGGAACCTGGACCGAGTACAGATAACAGACCCATAACAAAAGCTTTTATGAGGAGACAGATGTTGACATCTGATAGCCAGGAGTCACTCCTGCTTGGAAAGTGTTTTATAGCAAAAGAAAGGACTGAAGGAAAAACCTCAGTCTGGACTGCTGCTCATATTTAATGTTCTTTATGTTCACCAGAAAGTCTGTGATTATGCTGAAGTCGTGTTACAAGGTCTTCATTATCAAGCAACGTGTGAATCCCTCTGACAGTTGTTAAAAGTTTAGCTTGCAGTTTGGTAACCCTAAATAAATCTCCTTTATTCTGTTTTGGACTAAATCAAACTGTGGGTGTGATCACACCCTGAAAGTTTGGTAATCAACACTTGTATCACGTGTGTGGTTTTTTGAAACGGAGCATATGCCGACAACAAAGCTCTGACTCCAACACGTTAGCCTTGTGAGACCTGGCATATGTTCGCCTTGAAATTCAACACAAATGCATGTTGTTTTAAAAATGACTTATAGATTTGTTCCGAACCTTTGCCGGCGTGTTTTATAGCTGCTTCAGGTTTATTAGAGCAGAGGAGACAATCGCGTATTCCCATCTGCTCGCAGCGGAGCATCTTCATTTGTTACCAGCTTTGTATTCAGAGGGTTTGGCTTTCGACACAGGTAGGTGACATGTTAGTTCAAAGGCTGGCCCCTCCCATCTGTTATCTGTGCATGAGGTTCAGGTGATTTATGCGCCGTTTCCCACTTCAGAATAGACTCATTCTCTATGCGCTAACCCCAGAGAGAGGCACAATGGCCACTCCGAGGCGGACAATTAAAAGCAGAAGTTGCAGTTTGTTTCTGTCGGGTGTAAAAGGCTGTTGAATGCATTGGCTGAAATTCAATTGGAGATGAAATCATACGGAGGCTGTTTGAGATGATAGATGCGTGTGTGGACCTTTTAGAGCAGCATGCGGCCTGTTTGGTTGCTGCCCAAGAAGAATGATTGTTTTGGTGAATGGGGATTTTTTTCTTTCCTTTTGTGTCTCTTTTTATTCTCTTCTTTTTTTAAAGAGAGGTAATTTAGTATTCTGTTTCAGCATTCCAGACACAATCCTCTCGCTCAGCAAGATGTCTCAGTCTTGTCAATACTAGAAGTGACTGAACCAATGCGGTCCAAAAGTTACGGTTTACCCACCTGGGTGGGTGGAGAATTCCTTCTTAATTAATGCTGCGGGTCTTCTTCAATTAAATAAACCTTAATTAACAAGCGAGTAGCACGGATCGACCGCCCACAACCCCTATCCAGCTCTGAGTCAGGGGCATGTTAAAGGCAGATAAACACTTTTGGACTAATGAAAAATTGATTGCATAGATTCTATGGGAAGGAGGTATCCCTTTGGAATCAAATGACTCCCCTCCAGAGGCGTGCTTAATATTCTACAGTGTCTTCGCGACTTAATCAGAACCATCCAAGGTCTCTCAATCGAAGAAAAACTCCATTCAGAGGGCTGGAAACGGACTGCTAAAAGAGCCTCGGTGAAGGGGAGTGTGGATAAAGCGGTGTGGGTAGATTAGCTTAAAAAAAATGATGAAAAACACATGAACAAAGTGGGTATATTTTATCCTTGTTAGGTATTGGGCAGCAGGATAATGTCTCTCGGCTTATTTGCTTTTCCTGCAGGCTATAGCAAGTTTTTAAAAAGTCACAAACTTTTCGGTTATGGGGCTGGATAAATTTCCTGGAGCATCTAGTCACTTGCAATTTGAGGACATACTCGAGCTCCTTTCCCCCAGCACACTGACGGCTGTTTGTCACAACGGAAAGCTTTATGGCTCTCCTGTTCAAAGGCTTTGATAGAAGCTCTCGGTTCCAGTAAATGAACATTTCTTATTCTCTCACAAGAGCTGCAGCAGCAGCTTGTTGAGCGTTAGCTTTTTTGCCTGCTACAGACTGATTTACTATACCTCCGATGGATTCAATCATTTGAGTTCTCCTTCTCTGAAGATAACACAGATTCATAACAGATGCTCTGCTGTTTCCGATGCTCCGTACTTGAAGAAATCATGTTGATCTAACATGTTTCAGAGTCCGGACATAAGAACCTGCTTAAATCCATAACCCTCGTCTCAGTCTGCCAAGACTCCATGCAAATGAGAATATGCAAAACCTGAAAAGTGCTTGTTTTGGGAAGTGTTTAGATGTACAAAGTAATTGCGGTGCTTTACCGTCCTTGTGTTCTGACTTCAGACTTTTTTTGAGCGACAACAGGTTTTCATTTTATTTCAGGGCGTCTGAGCTGCATTGGAAAAATAAAGTGGTCTATGAAATTACAGGAGTCTTTGATAAAGATGAGTTAAAGTGGCTGCTGGAGGAAAAATTGCAATAATAGCCGGTGTTGCTCTTGCATGGGCATGGGAAGAATGACTTCTCTATTATTACATTGTGATTATCCAGAGCAATACTTATATAATGTGCGATAAGATTCTGGTGTCATTTCAGATGGTAAAAAAATAAGTTTTTACAATAATAAGCTAATTAAAGCCAGAGTTTGTTGCTGAGTAGATTTGACATAAAAGAGTTGTAAACCGATTCAGATCCATTTGCCATCAGTGTTCCTTCTTGCTCTTCTGTATAAAGTTGTATCTCATTGGAACATGCCCTCTGCTTTATTGTGGAGAGTGTGGTTTACAGATTAAATGTCAAGCACTGAAAATTTAAGGGACTTTATTATCGTCGGAACCCATAAAAGTAATAACACAATATATCAAGATTAATTTCATACTTTTTTAGAGGAAGATTTATCCTCTTTTATTCTCTCGTTCTTTCACTATTCATTGTGTAATTTGGCAGAATGGCAGCCAAATAAAAGTTGATTGGGGATTCTGTTTCGATGCTCTGACATGTCGTATGTCAACTGTGTGTTCTGCTTTACACACATTTTAAAAAAAAAATGTATATTGAGATCCATAAAGCAAGAGAAAGCAGTAAAGTCCTGATTTTTTTGCCCATGTAAAATAATGTTACATCTTAAAATGTCCTTCATAGTTTATAGTTTCTGTCTCAACCAGATCATTCTGTTTTAGACCTGTAATAATCTTTCACATGTGGAATTTGCACATCGGTTTACTACCTCATTTAATTTAGAAGAAAGATTTTAACTTGCACACTTTGCGATTAATTGCATGATCGTCCATAGTTAATTGTGATTAATCCCAAATTAATCACACATTTAATATATGTTTTAAATATACCTTAAAGGGAGATTTGTCAAGTATTTAATACTCTTATCAACATGGCAGTGGTTGAATATAGTTGCTTTATACAAATGTATTTATATATTTATTATTGGAAATCAATTAACAACACAAAACAATGAACGATATTGTCCAGTAACCCTCACAGGTACTGCATTTAGCTTAAAAAATATGATCAAATCGTAACATGGCAAACTGCAGCCCAACAGGCAACAACAGCTGTCAGTGTGTCAGTGTGCTGACTTGACTATAACTTGCCCAAAACTGCATGTGATTATAATAAAGGGGGCATATCTGTAAAAGGGAGACTCGTGGGTACCCGCAGAACCCATTTACATTCACATATCTTGAAGTCTGAGGCCAAGGGACCCCTTTAAAAACGGTCATGCCAGCCTTTCCTTGCCAACATTTAGCGTACGTTTGGAGCGTTATTTAGGTTTTCTAGTTTCATATGATGCCGGTATCTTCACTCTAGCTTTAAAACTGAGCCAGCTACAACCTCCGAAAGATCGATTGCATTAATGCATTAAAGAAATTAGTGGCGGTAAAATTAATTTGCGTTATTATTGCGATAACTCTGACAGCCCAAGTTGATATGTATATTTACTGTGTATTTACTATTCCTCTGCATTGCCTTGATATCTATCTATCTATCTATCTATCTATCTATCTATCTATCTATCTATCTATCTATCTATCTTATCTACAGATGAAATATCATCACATATTACAGCTTCAGCTTTTTTTTATTAGTATTTGCCTACACAATTTCAGGATTTTCTACAACTCATTTTCCAGGAAAAGTGTTGAAAATGTGTCTTGTTTAAAGTTAAACTTCTTGGCCCACTTTAACCAATCGAGTCAACACTTCTCAGCAAACATCAGAGGGTTTTTTCAGTCGTGGCAGATGCATCTACACAGAATACAAAAATACACCAGTACAGAAGAAAAAAAAAGTGCCTTTTCGCTGAACAGAAGCTACATGACTCTGGCTTTTTCTTTCTTTTGCAACAGAGGTGTGCGTGGTGGACTGTGGTCCCCACGGCTTGTGCATCAGCGGTGTGTGTCACTGCGAGGAAGGCTGGACAGGACCAGAATGTGAGCAGAGGGACTGTCACCCACGCTGCATCGACCACGGAGTCTGTCGAGAGGGCAAGTGTGACTGCCATCAGGGCTGGACGGGTGAACATTGCACCATCGGTGAGCCACGGTGACACATGCAGCACTGTACACCTACACACACTTGACAGAAGGGCACGAACTACAGAGGAAATTCATTTATGGACAGGCTTAAAAGGGCAACTTTGGAGTGTGAATGTCAGTGTTTTCAGTGCAGTTTCAAGCATCCGTGTGAAAGACCCAGATCATGAGACACTTGTGTTGCTGCCTACCTACTCTACACAAGTACCTTTGCATGACAATCAAGTGATAAGTACTTCATAGTGACAAGTAAACTGCTGTGTTTCAGTTTCCAGAGATCACTGAATCAAACCTTGTGGCCAGGATCTCCATCGCTGGATTTTTCAGTTTTTTTTCAGAATGTTAAGCAGCCACTTTGAGAACATGTACTCAAGTACTGTACTGTGCTGTGTAAGGGATAGTTTCGGTGTTTTAAAGTGGTAATGTATGAGGTATCCATAGTCGGTATATGGATGACGGTCTGCACACCCACAGCTTGGAGAAACAGACAGAAGTACCAGCACAGGAGCAAAGCAATGTACTGCTGTGGACATAAAACATGCAAAGCATATTTCAACCACCTAAAATAAAGTCTCAACTGAAAAAATCTATATCAGTTTGAATGAACACTATATTTAGAATATTTTCATCGGTTTACTTTGCAGTCAGACAGCCGTTTCCGACAGGGAACTGAAGCCGTAGTAGCCATCTATGTTCTCGCCAAGCCACCAGACTCCATTGAAAAAACAGTAATTTGCTCATCTACCGCTGCCTCGTTGGTTAGTTTGTTGTCTTATTGTGTGATTTTGGTGAATCTGAACTAGTCACAAGTCACACAAAAAACTAACCGATCGAGGCATCGGTACAGCAGCAACTCCCGTGTTCTGCGATGTAAAATTACTGGGTTTTTTTCAATGGAGTCTGGTGGCTTCAGCGAGAGAACAGATGACGACTTTAGTTCCCCGTCAGAAACATAGACCTGTGTTCCAAATCACATACTTTTTCTCTTTTTACTTTTAGTACATACTGCAGCCGCTCCTACAAAGTATGTACCGTTGCATGCAGTATGCATACAATTGGGACATACTGCTTCGCCATAACATTGCACCTCCAACTTTGACCCTCTTGCTCATATATCTGCTGCACAGAGGATTTGGGGTCAGAATATCCAGAAAAGCATGCTGGCTTGCATACTGCAAAATGTGACCAGATGTTGTAAGACATCCTGGTATATCCTGCATTTGACCTACTATGTATTGGGAAATACTAAATCTTTTTCTGGCATACTAAATACTAGGGTAGTATGGGTATTGGAACGCACAGATGGACTGTATAGCCGTCTGACGGCAAGGTAAACCGGTGATAATATTCCAAAAACAGACTTAAACTGATTTTTTTTTTTAGGTGGGTCTTTCTTTTAGGTGGCTAAAATATGTTTTGATGCGGCCCCGTCCACAGTAGTACATTGCTTTGCTCCTGTGCAGGTACTCTTTTCTGTTTCTCCAAACTGGTGATGTGCAGACCGTCATTTACTGTAGGTAATACGATAACTATGGATAAGTACCTCATACAACCCCACTTCAAAACACCCAAACTATCCCTTAAAGTAGAATGTTGAGGTACTTGGTATTTCCATTTCCAAGAAATGTGACATATCATTGCTTTTGACCAGCGATTCTTCACTTTTCTTCTCTCTCTTTTTTTTTTTGCAACACCTCACCACCATATCAGCTTTGTAATTTCTCTATCATCCATTTAGATATTCCACCTTTTAGACTGCTGAAGTGATGCTCATGTATTAGCGAGTCAAGGGCAGGTATGTAGGGAGCCGAAAAGCCACGGGTAGGCCTCTTTGGAATATAATTTTTCTGAAATGGCGATGCTTCACCAGGCATTAATGAGGATAATGAGTTCTGAGATGTCACTTCCTATTGACCTTTAACTCAAACTTCCTCGACACCTCACCCCCTGTCAAAGGTCCTGTAGTTAAACCCTGACACGCCGCGTCAAACAGCATTCCCCCAAGTGTCATCTCAAACCTCTCAATGACGACTTATTCCCTGTGAAGCAAAGATCTGGCACTCCAAACTATTGAACCCTAATTATGTATTTACAAGTTCTCTCATGAGCAATCCCCGGGCCACAGCGCCGATCCAGAGGGGGGGAGGAGATTGCAGTGAGGGAAGTTGTTGGAGGGGTCACATTCCTGATCTTATTAATCTTTCCCTCCTCAGTGCACCATCCATTTACTCTTTCTTTCCTCCTGTTCAAGGCTCCCGCCAGGAAAGTAACTCCTTGCTTTGGATGCAGCGGCGATGAATAGGCAGTGCGTTACCTTTTCTTGGAGAACCGGGAGCTTATTTTGTCTTTCAAACCCTGAATAACTGCCATTTGCACAAAGCGCCTTTTAATCACATTACATGCACAGGGCTTGAATAGAGGACTTCCTCGGCCATTCTTTTGTCACAAGCATCAAGATCCTGTTTTATATGCAAGGCTTAACCCATTGTCACCGCTTTCTCAGCGCCGCAGTTTACCACTGAGGTGTTTTTTGGATTCGTCTTAGTGTACTGCCGGTTCATTGCCGTGCAGTTGTTGAAATCAGCGAAGTGGAGACGACGGCAACAGTGAAAGAAAAGGCAAAAAAATAAAAAATAAAGTTGAGCACGCTGCTTCACGATGCGTTCATAATAGACTGAGGGTGAGACTACATACCTCCTGACAAGCAGACAGTAAAATGTTTTGAAGCAGGCCTCGGATGAAACTGGCTAATATAGTCTGTTTTAACAACCAGATATCAAGAGAGACTGCGTGTTCGTCTTTGTGTTCGCCCGTCTTGCTTTGGCAAAGCAGATGGAGACTGAATATTTTACTAAGCTTAAGAGGCTGAATTCATTTATGTTGCTTCCTATGGACAGAAATATAATCACCATCTAAGGCGCTTTTACAGGAAAAATATGATGATTTTGACCACGGAAGCATCTATAATTCTGATTAATCACTTGCTGCTTTAATTAACATCCACACTCTAAGTTTGTCAAATACTGGATTTCCCCCCTTTTACTGCAGCTAAACTATGAATCTACTCATCTAAATCTGCAGCTTCTGTCTCTTTCTTGTCTCCCTCTTTCAAACCAATTTCCTACTGGTGTTTTTTCTATTTGCATTTCTTTGCCTAACTCCTACTTATATCCACTCTCTTCTTCTATTTTATGTCTTCTGTATGCCAATCTATCTCTATCCAACTCCCTCTCGGCTTACATGTATAGCCCTGGATTCCAGAGTATCAGGTAAAAACACTTTTTCACTTTGCTTGAGAATTATACTCTTCATGCAAGATGTTTTTTTTTTCTTATCCAGAAACACCTTTATGTTGCTTTAAAGAATGTGAACTCTGTTAAAAAAAAATATATATGGGTGAGCTCGGAGCTTTCCAGTCAAATCCTGTCACTCATGCTTATAGCATTATTCAGCTCAATCACCACGAGAGATTGAAATTAGAGCAGAAACTAAAACGTGGCGAAGCCAACTATAATCTTGGGGAAAAAAACTACCTGCAAAGCTTCTTTTTGCCAAATATTTCAAGCAAAGTTAGCAGCTACATCAGCTTTATGCCACCAACACTTTTTGTGCTCCCTGTAAGTTACAATAAGTAAATGTGTTTGTCAGTCTTAGCTCTCTGCCACCCAGGAGATAAGTAATTTTCTTTTCCAAATGTTTCCCTTTCCTCGGTTGTGTAATAGGAGCAGTCAAGATAGGATATAAAGGTAAATTGAACCACTACCCCCCCAAGGGAGATTGTCACAAACAATCCCTCCCTGCTCTCTGTCTTTCCTAGCACGGCGTATATACACCTGTTCTATGTCCGAGTCGATCATAATGTTCCTGCTGTGATCCTGCTCGCCCGATATGTTTCCTCATCTCCTGTCCGTCTTAACCAGTCTCACACAGACTCCACGGTCCTCCTCTCCCACCCTGTCTTAATTCCCTGTGTCTGCCAGATTAAACGCCCCAAAACTGGTGTGGTTTAGTCATGTTTCGGCTCCCTGTCTTCACCCACCACCAGAAGGAATGCGATCTGGCAGCGAGTGCTCTGTTTTCTGTCAATGTAGAGACTCCCGATTCCTTCCCACACTTCTCCCCCCTATTTACACATATACTTCCCTTTTCCCTTTGATGTTGCTGTTACTTCACATGAGTGTTTCTAACAGCTTCAGTATAGACTCTTCCTGCTTTAATTATTTTTCCCTGCGAAGGCAATGAACTTCCAAGACAGTCACTGATTTCCAGCTCCTCAAATGGGATTTCTTGCATCTTTGAACTCACTATAAGAATCCTTCAAGGCTTGACTCAAATACAAAAATTGTTGTGAATTTGGCTCCATGTCAAGGATGAGGATTCATGCAACCACAACACAAGTCACGTGAACTCATAAATAATCATTCTAACTTTGATTCAAACACCAAAAAAAACCTCACGAGGATTTGACTCAGCATGCATTCATGTCTCCCATTGGCCTTTTTTAACTGTAAGTAAACAGCTCAGCAGGTCTCCTCCTCTTCTATCCGTCCCAGTGTAGCTGTACGTGCTCCTGAAACTCATGTGAAACGACAGTAACTCCTCACACCCTCCCCCACATCCCAAGTCCTGTCAGAGGTGTATCGTACTGTATGTTCACTCAATACTGTCTATTATCATCTTTGTCCCACCTCTGCCCCCCTCGTCCACTCTAAATGACCCCTTTCGCTCTTTTCTCCTCCTCCTCCTCCTCCTCCCCTTCTCCTCCTGATTTCCTTGTTCTGACTTGCTCCGCCGTTTTGACACGTACATGATGTGTTGACAGACGGATGCCCGGGGCTGTGCAACAACAACGGGAGGTGCGTCTTGGATCAGAACGTCTGGCACTGCATCTGCCAGTCAGGGTGGAGAGGGCTGGGATGCGATGTAGCGACCGAAACGCTCTGCTCAGATGGCAAGGATAACGAGGGAGGTAGGAAGAAATTAAAAGCCTGGTACAAATCATCTTTTAGCTTCAGAAAAACTCTTCATTGTGCGAGACAGGAAATTGGCTTTGATGTGGCTCCTCGGTGACAGCGCAAACAAACAAAACAAATCAATCATACATAAAACATCACTGGAGAGGATATGCAAATGTTGTAGCAGAGCAGATTGTTAAGCAGCACGCTTTAAAATATACAGTAGATCAATTATAAAGAGTAGTTGGGACTATATATCAATACTCTGGAGCTGGGTGTCTCATAAACTGCTGACCGACAAGCCCAGAACTTTTTGAGGTTCATATTAGGTGACATACTTTGAAGTAGTTCATGTCAGCTCAAGATCTCTGCTGTCACTTCAATGAACTCAAGTTCATGTAGGAAGTCATCTGTGTGCACTAGAGCTCGACACAATAACGGAGACGCTCACACGTTTCCTAACGCGTCCTCTTCCCTGTCTTGACTGTCCCTCCTGTTTTCCAGATGGGCTCGTCGACTGCATGGACCCGGACTGCTGCACTCAAATCTCCTGCCAGGGTCAGACCTACTGTCGCGGCTCGCCCGACCCTGCCGCCATCGCCGGCCAGAGCCAAAGTTCATCCGCCCAGCCCACATCCAAGGGCTTTTACGACCGCGTCAGCTTCTTGATTGGTCCCAGCGGCAGTCACGTGATACCCTGGGATAACCCGTTCAACAGCAGGTAAAGCGGCTTAATGAATTACTGACGGCTCTTTAATTATTCGCATCATGTTAGCTGCTTGCCGTCTCATTACCAGTCTGGAGACACCTGTGTTTGTGAAGCCACTCCAAAACGTCAAAGAATCTCACATCTCTTTTGTCTTTGCTGTCACAAGTGACAAGTGTGTTTACAGTGGCGTCGCTGCCACAAGCGTTTATTTCTTTCACCCAAGATTAAGTAGCTGAAGAGTGAGCTTGTTCCTTGCTATAAAATACACAGCCCTTATGAATGTGAAGACATGAGGATAAGGTTTCTTACACCAAGATAACAGGACCGTGTGGTTTTCCAAATTTGAAAGGAAAGCACAGCAAACATTTTTTCTGAAGAGAGCATTTTCACTGCACATGAATGTATATCTTTTATCAGAAACCTACATTTTTTGATCATTAGCATCACACAGTATATTTAAATATCTAAGGCCGGCACACTTAAATAGATTTCCCTTTGATATTTGCTAGAAAGGTTTTGTTTTTTCCAACAGAAAACCACATTAAATCGGTCCAATCACAGAGAAGTCTGCAACGAGACAACAAGTTAATGTACTGCATTCTGCTCTTCAACATCAAACAAGGTTAAATGCATTAGAATATGGATGGATGGATAGATGGATATCTATTATATAATACATATTTTGATACATTTTCCACTTAGATGACGATGTTGATCTGTTGGTCCACCACTTTGGTCCAGAATGAAATATCTCAACAACTATTCAATGCATTGCCATGAAATTGTGAACGGACATTTGTGGTCCCCAGAGGATGAATCCTGCTGACTGACTTCGCCACCAGCAGGTTGACAGGGTTGTTGTTTTTTTTAGTGAAATATCCTGACAACTATTTTATGGATTGCAATGAAATTTGGTACAGACATTCATGTTCCTCTCATGGTTAAATTTTAAAACCTCAAAATTTCAATTCGTCCAATGCTTTTGTTTATGATTGAATCAGGCGGCAATCTCTAGGTCTGAGTAGTGAAGCCAATATGGAAGTGCCTTAAACTTGCATTCTTTCTAATAGCCAGCAGGGGGCGACTCCTCTGGTTGCAAAAATAAGTCTGATTGTCTAGAAAATGAGCCTACTTCTCACTTGATTTATTACCTCAGTAAACATTGTAAACATGAGTTTATGGTGGTCTCAATCACGAGTTTCAAGTCTTCTTCAATACAGCATGATGCTCATTTAGTAAATTATGGTCCCATTTAGAGTCAAATAGACCATAAATCAGGGGATGCTTTAGGGCTATCTGGCTACCTTGTGATTAACAGGTCGCTACCACGGCGTTGTCCGGTCTGTGAGTTGTCCACATTCTTGTCTTAGAACTTTAACCCTTTCACAGTGTGTTTTCAGTTCATGAAAGTTAATTATAACCTTTTTGTTCACCTAAAAATCTCTTATTCGGTGTTCGGTTGTACTTCACTCCACCCTCTCGCGTCTGGTTGCAAAGAACCAAGATGGCGACGGCCAAAATGTCGAACTCAAGGCTTCAAAGCCGTAGTCCACAAACCAATGGGTGACATCACAGTGACTATGTCCACTTCTTAAATACAGTCCATGGATTAAATATTTGCAAAACTAATGACATTCCCATCGGCATCAATTGCACTGCCAATTGGCAGAAGTTAGCGTGCTAACACGCTAAACAAAGATTGTGAGCATGGTAGACATTATACTCACAGTGCTGCTAGCATGGCTGTAGACTCTTGGTCTTGTTTTCATCATCTCTTTCAAAAACGCTTTGTCTTATTTTCCTTTGCATATTCATAAAGCAGCCAAACATTTCCCAGACGACCACTCATTTCGATCGGTCCCACAACTATTGACATCCCCAGGGTCTTAACACCAGTCTAATTGATTCCCCACGCTTCTCTTCCACTGCTCGTGAGGACCCTCAAGTAACCCCAGCATGCTCATCCTAGTCAGTTGCATCAGTGCTATTACGGCTTCCCATTCCTGTTTTCACTAGTAGAAACAAAATGTACTCAGCCTGCTCAAGGAACTGCTCAAACCTGATAACTGTCCCCATAAGAGCACAACCAGCCCCAGAGAACATATTGAACCAGGCCGTTTTAAATGTCCGGTCCCTGGCTGGCAGCAAATATTTTTTAATTAATGATTGGGTTATCAAGCACAGCCTTAACTTTTTGTTTTTAACTGAAATTCGGTTAGTTGAAAACAGTGGAGCTGCTTTAATTGAATCAATGGAGGTGGAGTTGCCGTTTTATTTTAATAACACTTTCCAATGCAAGAAAAATACCAATACAAAAATGGGCTTCTTTTGAATATCTAGCTCTTCAGTTAAATTCTTCCCTGTCGAGCTTTGTTCTTAAATATCTACAGGGCCACCAAAATATGTTCAAAAATATGTTTTCACAAAAAGGTCTCAGTATTTTTATAGCGTTGCGGTGACTGATGTTTTTCTCTCCGATCACTCCTGTGTCTTCTTTTGAAATGAATATCAGTGTTTGAACTAAGATACAAACAGAGATAATCACAAAATGGTACATCACTGAAAACACCAGCAAATTGTTCACTTGGGCTTTCCCCCTCCACTCCTGCACTTTTTCAAACTTTTTTGTTGATATGGTGGATCATTTATAGCTATAAAATTACAAATCTTATTGATGCAGTCACCCCCGCTGAGGTCAAAGTAGCTACTGGTAAGAAAAAAAAGCACCATGGAGAAATGCCACGCCGGGGAAGCTTTAAAAAAAAAGAGAATGACGAAAATCAAATATTCACTATGAGATTTTTGAAGAGTCTTCGCACCAAAAATAGCAATAACGCACATGCCTTATTTGCAACTGTTGACAGACTGTCAACTCCCGCACCCCCCATATCAGTACTCCCTGAACTCCTCTCTACCAAATTATGCAACAACTAATCATGCAATAACTTTGCCTCCTTCTTTACAGACAAAATTAAAAAACAAACGAGCTGTCAGTGCCTCTGTATCTGGCAAAGGGTCCATGTCATCCTCGCTTTCTCTTAAAACCAGTTCCATCTGCATGACACAATTTGATCCCATCAGCCATAACACCCTGAAGAGATTGTGTTACGTTTAAGTTCTTCCTCCTGCTGCCTTGATATTCTTCCCACAATCTTCTAAAGAATGTTTTTTAATTGCATGGCATCAGTCCTCTTGGAAATAGTCGATACATCTCTTCTCTCAGGCCATTTCCCCCCCAAAAAAACACTGAAAACAGCAGTGATCAACCCTCTTTAAAAAAAAAAAAAAAGAACAATTTAGATATCTCAATCATGCAGAATTATAGGCCAATATCAAACCCCCCCATTGGGTAAAATCAGAAGTTGGCACTAAATCATTGTTTTGATGCTCTCCAATCTGGATTGCGACCACATCACAGCACTGTGACTGCTCTCATCTTCTTTTTAGTGTGTTCACACACAAACTATATCTTGTTGAGCCAAAACTGAACACAGTATTTTGCTCTGTCATTGTATTCACAGAGATGACTGGTTATCTTTTGGCTGTTTGACATTTGTGTGTAGTGGTGGTGGTAGAATCGGTTGAATTCAGGGCCGCAAACGTGGACTTTGCCTTCCACCTTGTCCCCGCTGCTCTCAGGAAAGTACTAAATGACATCTATTTAAATACAGACAGTGTCAAAGTTTTCATCTCAGTGCTGCGTTTGACACAGCTGACAATAAGATATTACTTGACAGACTGGAGAACTGGGTGGGAATCTCTGGCACAGCACTTAACTGGTTTAAATCCTGTCTGCAGGATAGAGGCTATTTTGTGTCAGTTGCTTCCCCACAAATCTGAACCAACAGCAATGATATGTGGACTTCCCCGAGGGTCCATTCTTGGTCCAGCTCTATTCTATTCTCTATGCTCCCACTATAGCTTACATCTGGGAAATGTCAGAATGGTGTAGTTCTGGACTCAGACCAAAATTATTAAACCCAATTCAACAGAATTACAAAATCAGCCTACTGCCACCTTAATATAGGTCAATTTAAAGGACTCGTGTCTCAGGAAGACTTAAGCTGGGTTTATAGTCGCCGTAGTGTCCCCGGCGTGAGGGTGTGTGAGGCCAAAAATGACATCATCACATATTGTGCGTAAAGCGCGACGGCTCCGCATGTTGATACATCGCTTGGTCATGCACCGCTGCATTTTTGTAACGGCGCACGCAGGGCTTTTCAGATATGGCTACTGCAATAAGATAAAAGCAAACAACTTAGATTAAGAAGTTAATATAATGAAATAGAAAGACGGACAATTTCTTTTCAAATGCTTCAAAAGTAGAAGTAGATCTTAGAAATCTACATTTGAGTAAATATTTTGCCAGTCGAATCAAATTGTTTACAGCATATTAAAGCTTTCAAACTTCGTTTCATTATGATACATTTAATACTTGACTCTTTTCTTTACATGGATTATATAAAGGTGATAAAGTGTGTCCTTGAATATGAGAAATTACTTTACAGTTAATTACAATTCCTCCCCGGCATTGAGGAGTTTGGTTTACGGCGTTTTGCCGCGAACACTCATTGACCTCTTGCCTGTTCGGAGAATTCTTCTGTTTGTATGTCATCTGGTGTTTCGTAGAATACTGCAACGAACAACAAGTTGTGCACCGACGCCTTTGTGCGTTCTCATAGTGCGCTCGCCATCTGTGGAGGCCCGCACATCGGTGCCTCGCTCGAATATAAACAAAGCTTTAGAGAAACTTGTTCATGCCTTTGTTTTTAGTAGACTTGATTGCTGTAACAGTGTTTTTACAGGTCTAAAAAATCTGAGTTTTGCAGTTGATTTGAACTATTATTGTATATAATATAGGGCCGTCAGTCGATTAAAGTATTTAATCGCAATTAATTGCAAATTAATCATACATTACATATATTTAATGCTAGAAATCAATTAACAACACAAAACAATGACAAATATTGTCCAGAAACCCTCACAGGTACTGCATTTAGCATAAAAAATGTGCTCAAATCATAACATGGCAAACTGCAGCCCAACAGGCAACAACAGCTGTCAGTGTGTCAGTGCGCTGACTTGACTATGACTTGCCCCAAACTGCATGTGATTATCATAAAGTGGGCATGTCTGTGAAGGGGAGACTCGTGGGTACCCATAGAACCCATTTTCATTCACATATTTTGAGGTCAGAGGTCAAGGGAGCCCTTTGAAAATGGCCATGCCAGTTTTTCTAGTTTCATATGATACCAGCATCTTCTCTCTAGCTTTAAAACTGAGCCCGCTACAACCTAAAAATCGCAAGTTGCGTTAAAGAAATTAAAACAAATTTGCATTTACATGTTAACTTTGACAGCCCTAATATTATACAATAATATTATAATGCTATTGACCTACAAAACATTGAATAATTTGGGGCCACAATACATGTGTGATGAGCTGCTCCAGAGCTCTAGGATCATCTGGGACAGCCTTGCTTACCGTCCCCAGGGTCAGAACCAAACATGCAGAAGCAGCTTTCAGTTTCTATGCAGCGCCAATCTGGAATAAACTTCCAGAAGACTTGAAGTCTGCCCCGACCCTGAGTTCTTTTAAATCGAGACGTACACTTTTCTGTTTGCCACTATCTCTTTCCCAAGGCCATTTAAAGATGTTACGGTCTCATATTTCTGCACCTATTAAATCTTTTGAATCTACTGTATTTCTATTTCTTTTGTATTTGTTTGTGTTTTAATTGCCATTTGTCTGAAATGTGCTCTATAAATAAACGTACCTTGCCTATAAAATACAATAGCTACAGTGCAGATAGAGTCTTTGTCTTTTGTGACGTTGGTGGACATGAATAAAACCTGTGACCTTCTAGTTTCGAAGCTGGCTTTTTATTCGTCGTGACACCATCTGCAATGTGACCGTAACATTTTGTTAAGCTTTTTTTTCTCAAGAATTAAAGTTTAAGGATGTCTATCCAAGATAAAAAAAGATTTGATTGAAAAAGTTTGATATGAAGGAGGAGAACATCTAACCCAATGAATAGACTAACTACATCACTGTGCAAACTCAGGAGACAAGAGTTATATTTTTCACCAAAAAAACTCCCACATCTGTTCAGAATCACAAGTGGAGTTTGTTTTGTGGCTGATGGAGAGGAAAATGATTGCCAACTGTGTGCAGAAGGCTTTGGGAATATTTCCTCCAATAGTTTAAAGTAATCCCTATGTAAATAGCATGCTTTACTGAAAATATAGAATGAGGCGATCCCCCCTCCCCTCCCAGACGGGTTCTCAGTAATCCTCATCCTCATTGTCTTCAGCTTACTGTCGATTTCATGTCTGGCTGTGGCATTAGCTCTCTTGCTCAAAATACTCATTTGGCTTTTTATCTCCTTGTAGAAGTTGTGTAGTCAAAAACACCATGTTGCATTTTAGAGGCTCTGCAAACATGTCTACATTTGACAAAATTAATTACCTTTTTTTTTTTTACTGTATCCTATCAGGACAAACACTGAATACGTGATTTATTTTTGAGAGATAATGAAGTAGAATGCAGTAGTGGCAGAGTTTGTTTGGAGCCCCATATTTTTCAGACATTCATTTGAGGTTATAGGGTGAATAATTTATTGACAGCCTTTGCGGACTATACATTATAAAAAAGTCTCTGAAGCGCTGGAACAAAGCCAGAACGGCATCAAGACTTCCAACGGCAGCGGTGACTGTTATGCCTCGTCGTAGACTATCTGATGTCTAATGCTAGAGAAATGGGAAACAGTTAGAGGTCACTCCTCTCCTTCTATTATTTTAAGAAGCCATCGTGAAAGCCATCGTGAAAGCCAAGATTTCAGCGCGCGGTCAGGTTTCAGAACTCGGCAGTAAACTTGTCCCTCGTATAGCACAGAGAATAAAACATGTGTTGTGGTTTAGTGTTTTTTTTTTTTTTCCCCACTAGTCCCCCAGCTGTATCACATGTCCCCACACAAGTCTCCCATCGGGTTTTCAGATGGTGTTTTTCTACAGCCGGCGTGAGACAATGACAGATAAGAATGCATGAATTATATGATTCATTTCTGGGGTTTCAGCAGGTGCTGTGACTTGGCGTTTGTTTCGGGGTTTCGGCTTTTGTAGCATGCTCTCAAAAGATTAATAGAGACACAGGGAAGAAAGAGTGAACCTTCGGCGGGGCTCTTAAGTGGCCTTGTTCCCCGAGCCGGTAAATAAAGGATGGGAGATGGTCGTGCCAGGCGTGGAGCGGGAGGGAAATAAGAGAGGCTAAAGCTGTTGATCATCCCCGTCTCATACGCGTAATGACCCGGAGATAAAGTGGCAAAATGAGACATCTTTTGCCCACCAGTGACAAATGCAGAGGGAACACTTTTAAAATTCTGCTCTATGGTTGAGAATGATTAAATGTTGATCGCATCGTCTCCTTCTTAGCTTCCAACAAAGGACTGACTTAACAAATTACTTCACACTTAAGGGTATACGAACGAGAAGGCAAGTTTTACCTGAAGGCCCTGCAGTCATGTTGAATAATCGCAGAGGGTATCTGAGGCTTTAATCATGTATGAAGCTTCCGTTTCTGTGATTTATGGAGCAAAAATGCCAAAGAAAATAGCGTTTTTTAGGTGAAAGCAGGGGACGGGATGCTGGAGGTGGAGAGGCTTTTTGACCAGAAGCAAATCCATTTGCCAGCAGGGAAAATCTGGGTGAGCAAAGTGAATGAGTAATGCTCCCCCATGCCAGACTAACTACCATAGAGGTGCCCTTAAGTGAAGCATTTAACCCTCGCCCACCTGCTCTGGTAGTGCTGCTCTTTGGCCTGCAGTAGGAGGTGGGTTGGATAAGGCAGCCACCAGTTGTGATTGTGCGTCAAAATACTGGAGGAAAACAGGATGTTTGTTCTGAAAGCCTCTCCTGCATTTCTTTTTTAGGCTTGCCAAAAACCTTCACATTTTGACTTTTTCCTGATGAACATTTAGTATTTCTTGTGTCGAAATTGTTTTTTCTCTTCACATCCTCACTGTTTACGACTTCACCTTTCTAAAGTTCTGTGGCGATTCTTTCGCATTGTTGCATTTCAAACCCATTTCCATTTCTTTTTTTGTCAGTTTGCCTCCAGCGTTGCATTTAGTTTTTCTGAATCCCTATAAAGTGTCTCTTGACACGTCAGCCGCCGAGCTTTGCAACTTCTCACATCAAGAGGGTATCTGTAAGCGAGTTGAAGAGCTCGTTCTAACACAATTCTTGTTGATATATTATCTTTCATCACAAGTATTACCACAGACATTTATCACGCCGGCGAACACAAGACGCGGGTATGACACTGACAAGAGGCTCTCTTTCGGAAGCAAAAGTACTTGCAAGAATAATCACTCTCGGATCACACCCTCTTGAAAACACAATTTTAAGGGAAAGTCTCAATTCAGCGAGGTCAGGGTGATAACAATACTGTGAGTATCACACTCATGAATCTCATTTGATGTGCCTTTTGCTGGGTATGTTGCTCATTTATTAAGCTGACTGATCGTTTAACTGTGAATCTTGTTGGCTAAATAATGTGCTGTGTTTTTCCACTCTTAGCTTTGATGCCCACTGTTTTCTGTGCAGGCCTCACATGTTGAATTGCCCTAAGAGCTATACGTGGCTTTGTATGTCGTATCTTGTCTCAAACTAATAATTCTAATAATAAAAAATTGGGGCTTTAAGTGTGAGAAAAAAGCTGCATCCATTTTTCTGTGTTCTCTTGGAATGTAAATGCTGCAATATACGTGCAAGATGCTGCAAAATCTCAACAGTCCTCCGTGACTGGAAAACCTCATCCCGCTGAATTATGGGCTTTTAAAGCAGTAAACAGAGACAGAGAGGTGCACTGTAAGGTGGCATTTCCATGAATAACAACCGCTGACGTGTGTGTGTATTCCTAACGGTCAGTAAATCATACCTCTCTGCTGGTGCCGCTGGCAAAGGGATGACAGTTGTTTGCAGCGCTGGTGCCGTGGCCGCCTGTTGACGCCGGCTGGCATTGTTTGTTTACTCAGCCCTTTCTGTGTTTGTTTGCCCACACAGCCTGGCGTCAGTCATCCGGGGTCAGGTCCTCACGGGAGACGGGACGCCGCTGATTGGAGTCAACGTGTCTTTTCTGCACTACCCGGAGTACGGCTACACCATCACGCGGCAAGATGGCATGTAAGGATGACACTCACTGTGCACACATGCATCACTAGGTGCAGCATGGAGGGATCAATCTGCATTAACCAACACTGATTTACATGTCCAAATAAACAAGAGCGCTCTCTCGCAGGATAATCAGCCCCTTAGGTTCAACCGTTGCCCTTGCAACAATTTATTTGTGGCATGGACGGCTGTCCCCGGACAGACCAGTATGGAAAAAAATGCAGAAAACGCTGTCCGACAGTGGGAGAGTCGTCCTGGCTGTTATCCAAAAAGCGCTCAAAACAAATTGAAACGGCAGCACATTGTGCTTTAGAACAATTCCTCATGCAAATGTCACAGTGGTGGAGGCCATTTTGAACCAAGCTGTTTAAAATGCATTGAATCAGCAAGGGTAGAATCAATCTGCCCGCGGTGTAGTAAAACATGGGATTACTGTCTGACCTTCTCCTGCTGTTAACGCAGACGGGTCCTTAATAATGAGAGAGCAAACACATACAAGACAAACGCATGTCGTATTTTACAGGAAGGGTTCAACTCAGGTTGGAGCTTTTATTTTTGCCGATGTTCGTCAGAGATAGCGAACCCAAGGCCTTCATTCAGATCCAGCAGATCGAGGCCGTGTTTATGTGTTGCCAGTATGGAATGAAAGGCTTATAAGTGGCACGGAATTGTACAGCTGTTGTTATGAAGCACAATCCTTGGGTTCCCAGATAGCTGAGGATTAGCTGATTTCTTCAGATATTCCGCCCTGTAACTCTTCTGACAAGGAGCGTGATAAATGGTTGGGGATAATCACACTTGGTTAGCCAACAGATCCGCTCAGTGTGTTAAGAAGGGGGGGGGCAGCATCAAAGCCTGGCCTCTTGCAGCTGTGAGCTCCCCACTGCCCAAAGTGGAGAGAGCTTGAGAGGGAAGCTGTTTTAGGTCAGCTGCACAGCTTGGCTGTTGGCGTGTGTATGTGTGTGTGTGTGTGTGTGTGTCATTCTGGGTGTGGGTGCGTGCACGAGGGACGTGCATAAGCATTCAAATCTGCGAGTGTGTGTCTTTGTGCATGTGAATGCATGCAATGTCACCACACAGATGCTTTACCCCCTGGGTAGTGGAGCTCGCAGAATATATAGAGCAGCACTTCAAAGACTCGCCCTTCATTTCCAAACCAGTAACTTTTCCCTGAGTAATGTCGTACTAATTAAAACCAGTTCACCAGAGAAAAACTCCCAAGACTCAAGACTCCAAACCAAATTCAACCATGAAGTCTTCTCACACCATGCCTGGTTAAGCAAAAAGTCATAAATTAGATCCAGTGAATGATGATGATACTTGGAGGCTGTACAGACAGAATACACTTGGTAAGGAAAAGTTCGCTCTTCCATTGAAAAAGCATTAAAAGGCTTAGGCCTTCAATAAATATTAACTTTTGCACTTATTAAAGGGGAATTCCACTTTATTACAACCTGAGGCTTATTTCCATAGTTCTGGCCATCATTCCTATCAGTAATACCAGTGACACGTTGCTGAAAAGAAGTTGGATGGAGTCAGAAACATTCAAATGTACCCGCATCACTTCTGGGTTCTTGTCTTCATTTTTACTCTTGTGGTTTAGATCAGTGGTTCTCAACCTTTTTTGTGTCAAGGACCCCTAAATTGATACACATTAGGTCACAGACACCCATTTGACCTCCATTGAAAAAGATGTCTTGTGTTATTATTAAGATCAGAATTCTACAGCTGTCAACTACAGTTGAGGAGATAACTGTGGAGGAAGTGAAACCTATGATCAGAATAGTCACTGACTCGTACTCACTGAATTAAATAGTGAAAATAAACTATTCCCCATTTTTCTGGGGACCACCTGGAACTCCCTCAAGGGACCCCTGGGGGGGTTCCCGGACCCCTGGTTGAGAACCACTGGTTTAGATCATCTCAAATCATTGACAACATGTTCTCAGGTTTTAGCAATTACTTTAGTGAGCACAATTATATCATAACCAATAGAATTGTAAAAATGAAAGCCTAGATAGAACTAAATACACTCTATTTATTGCTAATAATTAGGGCTGTCAATCAATTAAAAGATGTAATCGCTATTAGTCGCTGATTGTCCATATAGTTAATCACGAACAATTGCAAATAAAGTTTTCATCTGTTCGAAATGTACCTTAAATGGAGATTTGTCAAATATGTAATACTCTTATCAACATGAGAGTGGAAAAATATATATATATATTTATTATTGGAAATCAATTAACAAAAACGGAGGGTTTCAGACAGAGGGTGAATACAGGTATATTCAGACAGACAGTATGAGTAAAATAATGTGTTTTTTGAACATTCAAGCATGTAAACATGTTCTAGTAGAAACCCCAAATTCAAGTATGAACCTGGAAATGAGCATGATATTATGTCCCCTTTAAGGTTTGACCTCTTGGCCAATGGTGGCGCTTCTTTGACGCTGAGCTACGAGCGCGCCCCGTTCCCCACGCTGCATCGCACGGTCTGGCTGCCCTGGAACGTTTTCCACGTGATGGACACGGTGGTGATGAAGCGGGAAGAGAACGACATCCCCAGCTGCTACCTTACTGGCCTGGTCAGGCCCAACCCCCTCATCCTGGCGACGCCCCTCTCCACTCTGTACAAGACCTCCCCTGAGGACAGTCCCGTCATCCCA
Organism: Sebastes fasciatus; assembly: GCF_043250625.1. Classification (NCBI taxonomy): domain Eukaryota; kingdom Metazoa; phylum Chordata; class Actinopteri; order Perciformes; family Sebastidae; genus Sebastes; species Sebastes fasciatus. The sequence goes on from NC_133804.1 coordinate 26,379,038, forward strand.
GAGACCCAGGTGAGACAGAGGTGACCCGGGGAGATCACATTACAGCGCTTTTTATGGTCAATTCCACATTTGTGCTCATATCTGATTGTTTTGAATGACATTAATAATTCATCCCATGTTTGATCCCAACATTACACGCAGCACTGTTGAAAATGCACAAACACAGAGAGTCACGATAATGCTGTTATCTTCCTTTTACCATGGCCTCTCTCGCTTATTTTAAACACAGTCAGATTTGCCTTTCAGTTTGCCTTTGAGCTTTGATTGAACTGAGGCGTCTCCCCAAATACTAAGCCATAAATTGTCTCACAGTAATGCTGATAAATTCTGAGAGCACATCACATGGAGGTTGCATGCCTCAGGATTTGGTTTGTATCCATTTGGCTCAAATCAGAGCTGAAAATCCCTGAATGCAAAATGTGGCTCTGCAGCTTTAAAACTGATTAGAAAAAAAATAGATCTGTGTTACATTTGAGGGGGGAAAAAAAATGTTTGGACATGCTTCAGTGGCAGTCTGAGGTGAAGCCTGGTCAAGGGAGCTGGGACTCTACAATGAAAAGAGAGTAAGACTTCAATTATTAGAGTTGTGGCTTTTGAGTAAAAGTTTTTTTTTTTTTTTCTCACAGACTCAAATAATGAGGATTTAATTTATTGCCTGTGGAGTTTGCTCAATTTGCATATAGACTAATGTACTTTGTGGTTTGCTAAAAGTAAGAACTTATTTTTAATATTTTTGGCTGCTCATCACAAATTTATGTTTGACAGTGCTGCATAGAATACAACATGATTAGCCTGCCAAACAAACTTTCCCTAATGTAGGACTGCAATAAATCTTTACATCACATAAACATTATGTATTATATACTGAATTTAGAGTAATCCCCTACATTAAAGAGGACCTGTTATGCTTTTGAGCTTTTCCCCCTTTCCTTTAGTGTGTTATATAGTTTTTTGTTCATACAATAAGTCTGCAAAGTTTCAAAGCCCACGCCAAAGGGAGCTGCTCTCCCCCACAGAAACACTGCTCCTGAACTGCCTGAAACACCTCGAAGAAGTCCCGCCTTTTCTTCTTTAATGTGGTGATGTCACCAAGTAATACATTTGCATAATACCTGCCTAGTGGCTAGTTTGGCACGCCCTTAAACAAAGGTAGTTAAAGTGGAGCTGGAGCAGAGTCCGAAGAGTTTGTTTCAGTTGACCAATCACAGCAGACCGGGCTTTTCGGAGCTCAAACAGAGCGTTTCAGATAACACATTCTCATCCCAACTCATCACATACCTGACGCTTTGTCAGACCCCGCGGTGTCACTTTTCGGTCGCAGCACACACATGCTTGATGATGTGAATTTAACAAAAACACTTGCTTATGTTCAGGCAATAAAACCACTTAAGTTAAGTTAAGGAAAAAACAACATGGTTGGGCTTAAAACTTAAAAGTTTTTCCAGTGAAAATGTCTTTTGACTTTGTGAACACAGGACATGAACGAACAGCTGATTGTAAATTCAAAGTGAAATGTAATGCAGAGCGCTCTCCTGGATCAAAGCCTTGTGTTTGTTGGACCCACCGACCTCCCCTCCCACCCGCTCTGTATGTCTCTTTCGCTCTTTAAGCTACGTCGCATACCGGCGCTAAAGGGTGCCTTGTGCGGTGCTATCGAATGCCGACGGCCGTGACAAAGCCTCGGTATTTGACTCCCTGGGAATGAGAATGGGCTATTTCAGGCAGAGTGTAAAAAGAGGTGCTGCAGCACAGCCTGTATGAGAAATAGTAAAGCGTTTTTCGAGCATTAAAGCATGTAAACATGTTCTAGTAGAAACACAAAATGCAAGTATCCTCCTGAAAATAAGCATAATAGGTCCTCTTTCAAATACCAGCCAATTCCTGTTGCTTCTGTTGCTTAAGTCTGTACTCCATGCTGTGAATCTGACACCACTCTGACTGCTAATTAAAATCATAGGTCCTTCATGAGCAAGTTGCCATACCAGGCAGTGACCTCAACCTGGTCTACCTGAGCTCCAGGGTAGCTGGCTACAAGCCCATCCTCAAGGTGCTGCTGACCCAGGACCGCCTCCCCTTCGGCCTGATGAAGGTCCACCTGATGGTGGCCGTCATGGGCCGTCAGTTCCAGAAGTCTTTCCCGGCCTTCCCCGACCTCTCATACACCTTCATCTGGGATAAAACAGACGCCTACAATCAGAAGGTCTTTGGCCTGGCAGAGGCTGTGGGTGAGTACCCGCTGTGAAGCTGCCGACTGGAGATGTTGTGTAAGCGTAGGTTCACTCAGATACTCGCGCTCCCTTCAGGCAGTGAACCTCGGTTGAACTTTGGAAGATTGATTTTTTTTCTAAATTGAGGATTATTTAGAGGGGACTGCTTTTGTTACCATGCGCAATAAAGATTTAGCAGGTGGTGTGAAATCCTGAAATCCCCCCAGTGCTGCATATTTGAAGGCCACTGCTCTTTTGCTGACTTCTTTGTTTTGCATGTATATTTCAGCAGCAGTCTGCTGACTAAAACATTGCCTCTGAGGCAGAAGCCTGAGAGAAAAAATCACAAATAATAACAGAACCTTTTGATGGGATCATACATAACAGAATATGTTATTTAGGATTTTTTTTTTTTATTAAAGTGTCATCTTGAGTGTTACACTACATGAGGGTTTTTAAAGAACCACATGGGGTAACACTTGCATCTTAATGTTTTACAGAAAAAACTTCTTAAAGTCTGAGGGATTTTGCTAAGAAGGATGAATGTAAGAGCTCTCCGGCTTATAAAAAACCCTCACAGCCCTGACAATCAACAGGATTCACTCAACCGTATCGCAGTGTTTATGATATTTACTTTAATGTGCTCCATCTGAGACTTTATCATTTAAATAATTCATGCCACTTTACACGCTATTGTGCGTTGTTGTGGTTTATTTGCATTTACACGAGATAAAAACAAATGAGAGGAGAGAGCATAAAATCCAAACTGTGCAGGTGAGACTTGAGAAACCCCACAGGTCTTCTAAAATCAACCCAGCTGGAGAAAATGACACATTCAAAGAGAAAGCAGAACCCGCAAATACAGAAAACAACCGCAACGTGTGCTGAATGTCTTATCGGCTACAAGCCTCATTGCCGCCTTAAGTGTCAGGTAAGGAGGTTGCAACCTTGCTCACCATAGGCATCTGCCATCATTACTTTCAGTGTCAGTGGGGTACGAATATGAGTCCTGCCTTGATGTGGTGCTCTGGGAGAAGAGGACGGCAGTGTTGCAAGGCTATGAACTGGATGCCTCCAACATGGGAGGCTGGATGTTAGACAAACACCACATACTGGACATTCAGAACGGTAAGAAACGCTCGTATATCTAGTTTAAGTGTGCATGTGTGTGCATGCGGGGCAGAGATAGGTGGCCTCTTAGGGTTACAGGCAGGCGGTCTTTACCCTGAATCACCGCAATAAATACTTGAATCAGAATGAAATATGGTTCGTCATTCCATCTGCAGATAATAGAGGAGAGTTTTGAAGGGCCGATCATTCACAGTAATGACAGAATAAATCAGTGACTAAGTCACCAGGGTGCAGGGCTCGCTGCGGTTCCTCACTACTCAGCTATTTTAGGAAGAAGACGGCCCTTTCGCCGCTCCACTGAGGCTTGCGCTTTTGATGAACAGGCGTCATGTTTAATTCTCGCATTAATTCAATAAACTAAATTAATTTCTCGCTCTTTCATCAATCAGAATGGCTTTAATCGCCAAGTACAATAAATGGACGTGAGTTTGTCTTTGTCGTGCCGGTGCAGAGACGTGAGAGAGTGAAACACGCATAATGAAACTATACATACAGAACAGCAACGAGTCATTGCTGGGTTACAGTACCAGGAGGTCGCATTCGTATAATCTGGAGAATTCAGTGCAGCGTTACAACTGCGCAGCCGGTAATATGACTGCAATTATAAAGAGTGGGCCTCAGGGGTAGTGTGCATTGTCAGCTTGCCAGGCTGCTGTTTTGACATTAAATCCACTCCAGCTCGCAATCGTTGTTCCAGTTGTCCGGCACAATTTGTGGCCCTTTCATCTTGAAAATAGCCGAGATTACATCCGTGGCCTTCAGCACGAGTCCTTAGTATCCCACTGTGAGACTGCAGTTTGTGATTGTTTGTTTATTTTTGTTTTAGTGGGCATTTAATGTGTCTTTGCATTTTCAATTTTTTTTAATGTAATTTACTCATCCATTTTTCATGCATTTGCAAAGTCATAGATTTCATGTAAGAGATAATGGACAGCGAGCCTGTCATTGTTGTGAAATAAACCCCGACCCTGAAGGGGTTTATTTCACAACCATGACCCGCTAGCTGTACATTAACCCCCTTATTGCACAGCTACTTATTTAACAAATCAGTAATCATCTCGAGTATTTAATCAGGTATTGAGGCTCGGCCTTGCATTTGTGCCATTAATCATCACGGAAGCTTTGATGTCAGCATTAAAGCATTTTTTTCTCACTACATGGCTCAAATTAGCCTTTATCAAACAAATGATTTCCTTCTGTTATGATTCTAAGAAAGGAATCAATTAAAGAAACGTAGCATATTCAGAAAGGTGGCCTTGTCGGCATAATGAGGAATTATCCTTTCTATAATTTGACACAAATACGGTCCTGCAGAGTCCGACATCAGAACTGCGCCCATAGCAACAGTCTGTTATACATAGGTCTGCTATAAAGAAATAATAGACCGTAGAACGCTGTGATTGACCAGAATCAAGTATTCAACAAAGCCGTGTACTAGAGATGGATAGATTGGATAGACTGCAGATTATGGCTGCCCCCTCTTAGTCGATTAGTTGACTAATCAGTCTTTTTGGTCTCAGTCGACTAAGATTTCTTCCGTCAATTAGTCATTTATTTTATGCTGAATGACTTATTTATAAGAAACGTATGAGCACATCTCTGGTAAACACAAGATTTAAAGTGGTGCTTTTGTGTGATTCTTTGTGGAGAAATTCAGTTTCACAGATCTGTCTATTAAATCAACTAATCGATTAGTCGACAAAATCTTATGAGTGTTGATTAAGAATTCCTTTGGTCGAGGACAGCCCTACACTAGATATCACCGAATCAGATTTCCATATAGAGTGCTCCAGGGATGACGGTTCCCTCGACAAAAAGCCAATGGGATTTTTCCATTGGGTTTTGGATTGTTGCAGGAAATGAGCTCTGTGGCAAACAAACGTTTATGATACTTACACGTTTTGTTCCATAAGAGAATCTCCACAAATGAACGCCACTTTTATGGTTTTTGAAGCGTAAATGCAATGCAATGCAAAGAAATAATGTTGTAAAAGTGTGAGTGTAATGGGGCTATAAAGACAGACAAGTTGACGCGATGATGTTTAGTAGTGTCATTTAGCCACTTGTTGGTGGTTGAGTGTGATATTTGTTGATGTAGAACCTTATTTCAGGCATCTGAAAATCCATTGATTTCCAGACGAGGGAACTGGAAGTGCTAAAATGCAAACTCATTTCTGGGTTTTAGGACTCGTTTCTGTAGCACTCTTTGGCGTACAGAAATAAATGTAGGATTTCCTCTGTTTCTGGCATCTAAGAGAATATGTAAGAGCTTGTGTGAGCAACAAATGCATCTGAGAGAGAGAGTAATTATACCTGTAGTAATGTTTTTCCTGGTTCCAGCCAGATTCTTGTGTGTGTGAGCCACAGTGTCTGGGGGATTTCTTTGTTGGTTCCCTCACAGATAGCATCACTGCTGAGGAGACTGGCACGGTTATGATTGATTGTTCTTCTGATTCAACTTTATTTCCATTATTCTGGGAGAGAAATCGAAAAACAGTGCAAATATTCCAGCTAATATAATGACTAGATATGGACCAGTTTTTCTCATTCCATCCTCTCTCAGTTTTTGTAGACAGTCACATACCAGATTCAGACAGGTATGTTTGTAGCATTGGGAGGTACAGTACAGCACAGTGTGTACAATGTTTCCATGCAGACTGAGCTGTCCTGAAATAGTGTCTTGTTAACGTTTTCCTGATGTTAAGCCATAATCGGGTCATTAGTTTTAGAGGTCATTGTGCCGATGATAGACCAAATTCCATCAGGAAGATAAACGTTCAAACATAACTTTTCATTTGAATGTAGAGATAAAGAAAGAAAGCTCAAATCTATCAATGTCCCTTCTTGTGGTGCAAAATCCCATTTTAGGATGAAATGGTCCTTTATGTGACCATCAGGAGGGCGCAAAATGATCTGATGTGCAATGATATCAGTACTAACATCCCTATAAAACATCCAGCATTACCCAGTATGCCTTTGCACTCCAAGCTTCCTCCCTTAAGAGTCGGATTGTACGCCCACACTCCCTCACTCTTTCCTGATTTGCTTCCCGTCGCCGTGCGGGAAATAAAGCTGAAATAAAGTCAACTCCTGAGCTTTTTATCGGGGGCAACAGGTTTGACATCGGCGGCTATCATCACTTAAGTGTACATCACCATGAAGTTGCCAGTAATTATTATGCCACTCATGCATTTGGATTCCCGCGCAATAGGTGGATAAATCACTTTAAAAATGCATTTATTTTCTTTCAAGTGCAAATGCCTGATGCTCAGAGTTCTGCATAGACTCAGCTCCTAAATGACACAATATATATGGTATGTATTTATCACCTCAGTGTGTGAATAAATAGTACTTCTTTATTTATGAGGCACCACCGGTGGGGCCGGTGAGGGCGAAGAGGTTAATGAGGTTCACCGGTTAAACAGCACGCTATTAAAGTGTTTATGTGGCTAATTGTGCATGAAAATAGACTATTGTTTTTTTATTTATTCATGGAGCTGATATTGAATTTGAATTGTACACGTTATTCTCTTAATCTTCACTGCCATCAGAAACGCGTAGGAGAAAATGCAAGCAGGCCGAGCTGACCAATCACAATTCTTGTGGTCGCTGTGCGGCATCTCCCCAGCCCCGATGTGTAGTTACATTTATGAAGAGGTTTACATGAGCTCTGGTGAAGCTACAGAGCATCCTGACACATACGTATAAATCTGGCTTTAGCCACTGTCTCTTTGGTCCGGTCCATGGAGCTTTAAGTAACCCTCAGAAGATGTTTCCCAGATATTTTTGCAACCAGAGGAGGTGTGTTTTTATAAGGAATGTTTGTGTAACTCCATTCTGCCTACATCTTGAATATAGACCTTTATAGCATCTTACATGCACACCCACAATTGGCAGGGGCAACACTATTCATCCCACAATACTCTGTGGGTTTGCACAGTAATATCATCCATGCATTCTGCATGTATAACGGTCTCCTCTCATCTCAGAGATTGCACAAACTGTCTTTTGTCGGATGCGGTTTGTGGAAAACATGTCAGAGAACCGGTTTCTGAAACTGAGCCTTCCTTTACTTTGTTCAAACCTCGGTGCCACTTTGTCCTGCTTCTTTGTTGAACATTAAAAGACCAGACACAAGGGCCCATTGCCGAACCCAATCTGTCAAGCCATCCAAAACATGAAGTTTGTGAAGTGTGCAGAAGAACACTGAAATATGCCTCCAGCTTGACTGCTGCTGGTGCGTTGCGTTTCATCTCACCTGTCTCAAAGTATAGCACGCGCATCTCCAAAGCCTTCACCGTGGCAGCATCACAGTTGGAGCTGTTGTTGTGAGATGCGTTTTTTTTTGCGATCAACATAGATGCAGCACGTGTGATATGCGAATGTATGCTGCAGTCTTTATTAGACTGAGCTGTGCTGCGTGTCGGGATTCATTAGAAAATTGGATGCTACTGTTCATGAAAAATCGTCATGTACAGGGTTGTACTTGTACACGGAAACGGTGATGACAGAAATAAAACAACAACCAGATGGTGCCGAGTTGTTTTTTTTCTCGTGCAGTAAACTCTGCAGCCTCCCCAAGGCTTTTTTCACACTTGTCCTATCACAGCGCCGCCCCAAAAATAAATTGCAAAGTCTGACTAAATTTGAAGATTCAAAAATAGTTTAGCAAAACGTCTGACAGGAGCTTAATCAATTCGCCAAAGGGTTTCATGCCGCAATCCTATTAGCTCAACCCAAAGACAGTGAGCTCTTTTGTTGGCGACTTTGGTATGCTAGTTTATACTGTGTTCACATCAAAGTATCATATCTGTAATCATTTATTTTTAGTACAGAGGTTGGGAGTCGGCACCTTCTTTTATCCCCTTGCATTTTCTCAATCCAAACTGAATCACTCAGTCTTGCATTCAGCCACTTTTTGACATTTGAGATTTATGGCCCACGTGGGTTTTTGGGCAAGGGATGCAGTTCGATATCCGCGGCCGGCATGAAGATGAATCCAAATATCACTGTTTGCCTTCATTGCTGCTGCAGTATTGATTCTTTCATGCTGTAAACCTTGACTAATGTCCTCGCCCAACATGTTACCAAGCGGTCCTCTGCAGCTGCACAGCGGTTTAGCTCCAGACATTTTGCTATCGCTCTTTTGTTGCGATTCCCGCTTCATTTTCGCACCACTTCGAACATCTGAGGACTTTTTTTCCCCTCTCGTCGTTTGTGGCGAAAGACCCGAGCGAAAGCCGTCTCCCTCTCTCTGCTCTCGCTCCAGAGCCTGTCAAACTAGATAAGGCAAATTGTTGGTGTCTGTGCTTCAGTCATGTCCTCCTGCCCCTCCTTTCTTCATTACAAGTGGATATGCCTTCCCCTCGATCTGCAGCTTGTCTCTATCTAGGATAACATAGCTGACTCTTATTGGACACAGCCAGAGTTCAGCATCTCAGTATCTCGGAGTGTGCTTACTGTACAGCAGTGGGCAGGGAACCTCTCAGTGCACGTACATGAAGCAACTGAGAGATTTTCCTGCCCACTTTTAGCCTCTATCACGGTGGATCAGTGAGAGCCTGGGTGGTATCTTAGAGAGTGACACAGTGCAAAGGAGAACAAAGAAGGACAGGGTGCAATTAAGACACACTCCTACTCCTCCCCTACCAATCTCTGTGCTCTATGTGTCACCAAGGTGACATTGCTCAGGGCGCTCCGGTATTTTATCAGGTATGGAAGCTCGGCCTTGCATTTGTGCCATTAATCATCACGGAAGCTGTGATGTCGGCATTAAAGCATTTTTTTTCCCCGACTACACGGCTCAAATTAGCCTTTATCAAACAAATGATTTCCTTCTGTTATGATTCTAAGAAAGGAATCAATTAAAGAAACCGAGCATATTCAGAAAGGTGGCCTTGTCGGCGTAATGAGGAATTATCCGTTTCTATATACAGGAGTTATCTCTCCTTGCTCAAATATTTCAGTAATACCTCCTTTAGTTTTCTATTTGCTGCCTTATTTTATAGATAGAAAATGGCCTTCGTGCTTGATCCACATCTATACTCACATTCACTGTCATTTTATTTTTAGACGAGGGCTGTCAATTGATAAAAATATTTAAATTTGATTATTTGCATGATTGTCCATAGTTCATCGCGAATAATCGCAAATTAATCTCACAATTTTGTATCTGTTCAAAATGTACCTTAAAGGGAGATTTGTCAAGTATTTATCAACATAAGAGTGGGCAAATATGCTGCTTAATGCAAATGTATGTATATATTTATTATTGTAAATCAATTAACAACACAAAACAATTACTAATGTTGTCCAGAAACCCTCACAGGTACTGCATTTAGCATAAAAATATACTCAAATCATAACATGGCAAACTGCAGCCCAACAGGCAACAACAGCTGTCAGTGTGCTGTCTTGACTATGACTTGCCCCAAAACTTATGCGTTAAAGAAATTAGTGACATTAAAACTAATTTGTTAAGTTAAAGTGTTATTATCGCATTAGCTTTGACTGACATATTTTATACTACATCTATATTTTGGATTGTTCTTTCCATTATTACTCGGCGACTTCCATTTTACCGTCAGAGTCTCACTGTGTCTGAGTGTTTAATAATGTGGTAAAAGCTGCGTGACATGCAGTTACATTACATTTATGGTGCCGTGTCCTCGCTGGATGGAGCAGCGTTGGAATGATCTTGGAGTAAAAGAGACAACAGATTCTCAGACTTTTCTTTTCTCACTATGCCAAGCAGACAGAGACTTTGTTTTTTTCTTTTACCAACTTCTATCCAAAACCCGAACACGCCTCCACACATTCATTTATACTAATCAATGAGCAGACACATCCCTAATGGTTGATCCATTCAGCTGCCATACTTGTACTTTGACTTGATGTCTCCTCTGCAAAATCTGTCGAGGGAGCACTAGTTTGTTTCAGCCCGGGCAGAAAAACAGAGCTTTGCCAAAATGTATTTCTGCTTGTCTCACACAACAACAGAAGCTCTTTCTAAATGTATTTATGAGAAAGTTTTGTTCACGGTCAGGGCAGTGGTCAAGTCCAACTTAATCGAGTCCAAGTCAAGTCAAGACCAAGTCCAGAGCAAATCGAGTCCTGTTCAAGGCCATAATAGGCATAATGTATCTCCAATGCTAATTGGTCATTAATGAGTTAAAATGGACAGAAATAATCTATAAACAATATTAATCCATATTCTAACATCAAACTAATCAATGCATAGAGTTAAGGTTTGAAGATCATTACAGTCTAACGTAACATTCATTAATGAACCTTGAATTTGATCTGATATTTGCCACTGACGTTTCTACTAGGACTGGGACGATACATCTATCTCCCGATTCGATTCTATCACAATACTTGGGTGCCGATTCGATATGTATTGTGATTTTCAGTGGGAAAAAGTTGAATCCTACACTTCTAGGGACTTTTACTTTGGAAAATATCTAAATTAATACAGTAAAAATGTAGTCAGAGATGTCCTGAAGTCAAATATATCAGTCATTGGCATTATTTTTATATTTTTCCAGCAACCCAAAAATCAAAGAATAAAGACATTTCCCTCACAAATTAGTTACTTGTTTTGCCGTGGCAGTCCAAATTGCATTGGGGGATATTTTTATCAGCGGCGCTGAGCTGCTGTTGAATGCATATGGGGGAAATACTGTGTAGAATCAGGCAACTGTCTGTACAACTGATCCCAAATCAGCAGCCAGGAACAACTTGACCAGTTCTCAATAGCCGAGCCGGAGACCAAGACAAGTCCAAGTCCAACAAGGAACGAGTCCAAGACAAGTGAAAGGACTCGAGTACTTCAGCCCTGTTCACAGTTCTATAGATTTCCCCCAAGCTTGCTTCAAAATCAGAATAGAGTGAAATAAAAGTAAAAAATATTCCTAAACACATTGAATGACTGCAAAGCCATTTTAGTGCGGACACCGTAGGAGTCCCCCTCTTCAGCCTGGGGCACCGGATAGTCGGAAGCCAAATTCCCATCAGTGCAGCACTCCAGCTGAGACGTCACAAGCTTCATCCTCGCGAAAATAATCAGCAGTAATGTGTCATGACCAAGTGTCCTTGAGGGAAGAAAACTGAACCTTAATCTCCTCACTCCCTCTCAAGTCGAGAGCAGCAGAAGTTGTGTGTGTGATAAAGATAAAAGTGAAAGAGTATAGTGTCCATACTAAGTGTGGCGTGATCGTGGGTGGCAGCTGATGATTGATAAGTGTATTTAATCCATTCTATCACGCCGTGTAATAGCCTTTGGTATAAGACTTATGTGTACAGTAAGCTGTGATGGAAGTGTAAATAGAGAGGACCGGCGGCGGCTTGCCAAAATGACCTGAGCAGTGAACGTCAGCCAAACTGCGAGACTGCTGCAACTGATCCATGTCCTACACACTGCATTAGGCTGCCGGATATGAGGAGCGTCTGTCTTTCCAGAGAATGTTAAAGGAGCCATCACACAAACAGACATTAAAATTCTAGTCAGATTATATAGCGTATTTGTTATTTGTAGCTATGTTTCTGGGTGCAGCGTCAACCTTTCAGCTCGGTTAGAGTTTCCATCACGGCGTGCGTTTCGTTCAGTGAGCAGACACATGGATCACAGTTCAATTAAAGTCCCAAGGTCGCGCGTTTGATGGCGTCACGCATAAAGCCGTCCCCCGGACCTATTTGTCTTTGTTAGAGGCTCATGTATAATGCTCTCGGATACAAAAGACGGATTGGTCAGATCGTCCTGTCAGGAGTCTCGCCAGACCGTGCCTTCATTTGAATTTGCCCTTCAATCAATTAAATCAATGAAAGGAACTAATCAGCGAAGGGACAAGCAGCACAGCCGCACGCTCGATTTCACATACATCGAGGGTTGCGATGGCTTACGGGATAACGCTGTGGGAGAACGATATTATGTGGCCATTCAGTGGTGTCATAGATCCGCTAATTAGGACAGAGGCAGTGTGTGAATTCAAACAAGTTGCTGGATGTGAATAATTAAGTGCTTCCAGCATGCAACTTCTTCCCTTTTGATGTGTTTCCCCTTTGAAGAGAGTCCCTCTATATCAGTACACACACACACCCTAAAAAGCCAGTTATATCTGCCTCTTGTTAAAATATTAATCTGTTGTGAGTCACCAAATTCGGTGAGTCCTCGATGAAATGTACGTTATTAGAAGGAAGTCTTTATGTTTACCACCTCTCTGTGACTTGGGGAAAAGCGGCTCCCTGGCAACTTAAACGAACATTATTTTGCACAAAATTCAGCTTTGTGTAAAGTTTTCAGGAACCCACTGAAGCACTTCTATACTAGTACAAGGGACTTAAGTATTATGGTATATCAGTTGGAGTGATGGTCAGTTGGTTGTCTGTGTACTGCCTCTACTCCCTGTATTTATACTATACTGTATTTAAATCACATCATTGTCTGAACTTTACTCACAACGACACAAACAAAATTCAAACCATGTTTTTTACTTTTATGAAAAACATATTTGCCATGTGTCCTGAAGGCAATCTTAAAAAAGGCCTTTTATACCTCTGAAATATAACTGACTAGCTGATGAACAGCGGATCTACAACAATAAGAAGCTCTCGTTTATTATTAATGAACAGAATGTTGGATTATGGTTGAATAAAAGTGATTATGAGAGCTGAATTAAACTCCTTTAAATTATATAATAATTTCAAGTTTGTGAAATGGCATTTAGACTGCTGTGTACCCGATTTGACTGTTATCAGGCCATTAAATAGGCTTTATCAGTTGCTATAAGCACCATGGATATTTGGGGCCTGCTATGCCTACTACGTTGTAAAAGTGAAAATGAAACTTAAAAGCAACACATTCTAACATGCTGTGAAACTGAATGAAATGTTACCTTTTGAACACGAACACAATGGCTTTTTTAGATTTACGCCAAAAAAAAAGTTAGGTTTAAGCAATAAAACTACAACTTCTTTAGGTTTAGGCCAACCTTGAATTTTTGTTTTCATTTTCATTTTTATTTATCATTGTTGTAGGTCTAATGTATGATGGTACGACACAGTATTAGGGCCACATTGAAGAGAAGATTTCAAGAATAAAGTCATAATATTACTAGAATAAAGTCATAGGTTTACGAGAAAAAAAGTCGTTATATTATGAGAATAAAGACAGAAGTTTACGTGAAAAAAAAGTTGTAATATCATCAGAATAAAGTCAGAAGTTTAAGAGAAAAAAGTCGTAGTGTTATGAGAATAAAGTCATAATATTATAAAGTAGTAATTTTACATGTTACTTTCTTTTTTTCTCATAATATTATGACTTTATTCTGGAAATCTCAATGTGGCCCTAATACTCCATAGTACATTTGCAATTTGGACCTCACTACAGTAGACTTATATACTATATACTTAGACTATAAACTGTGTTACCTTCATCACAATGCTTAAATGTTTTCCGGCTCCAGACAGATTTTTTTTCTTTTCTTTGCCTTAAATGGCTCTTTTGATAGTAAAGGTTGCTGACCCCTGGTTTAGGCAATAAAACAAATTATTTTTCATTTCATCTCGACTTTAAGCACAGAGCTATTACCAGGAGGTGGCTAGCCTAGTTTAGCATAAACACTGGAAGCAGAGGGAAATAAATAATTGCAGCACATAACTCTAAAACCACAACTTGTCTTATTTGTGTACGGATTAAACAAGCCAGACACAACATTAATTAGGTAGGCATAATTTTCACATCTAGCTCTGGGCAAGAAATCAAGCAAGTGTATTTCCTAAAATGTCAAATTATTCCTTTAATATGTTGAATTTTGCAGTTTCCTTTATGGGGTATTTCTTGTTTCTTGTAAGAGAGATGCATCTCTGGAGACTTCCTGGTTAAATAATGAGTCCAGTACCTGCTATCAGTGTCAAACATCCATCACGCTTTCACACCTGCACATAACTGCTGTTTTCTTTTCCCAGGCATTCTTTACAAAGGCAGCGGGGAGAACCAGTTCATCTCCCTGCAGCCCCCTGTGATCTCCACTGTCATGGGGAACGGGCGGCGCAGAAGCATCTCGTGTCCCAGCTGCAACGGGCAGGCCCAGGGCAACAAGCTGCTGGCGCCGGTGGCTCTGGCTTGGGGCATCGACGGAAGTCTGTACGTCGGAGATTTCAACTACATCCGACGCATCTACCCATCGGGCAATGTCACGAGTATCATGGAGCTCAGGTAAGGTCAAGGCCTCATTGTTGGGAATGTTTTAAGAGCATGTTACATGTTAGTTTGGGACAATTATTGACTCTATACCTCTGTCGCTTCATCAAATGGTACAAATTTCAAGGTTCAAGCATTAAGGGATTTTTATAAATTATAGATGAAAGGACAAAAGATAGTGTTTTGTGTTATTATAGTGATTTTATATTACTTCTTATTCTTTATTTTATTATTATATTAATTTGTATTATTTTCTCCAGTTCAACAAGAACAAGCAAAAACATGCAACATACTGTAGTTGACCCCTAAAATGTTTTTGATTATGGATAGTTAACAGTTTGGGTCCCACTTTACATTTCTACATTTAGCGTCCAGTGTAGAGAGGGAAACTAAAATAGCATGGTGGACAGACTTTCAGTCACACACATCTCTTTCCCCCTACCCCATAGAAATTTTAAATCTTTCCCCCATCCATCTCCATAATTAGGAAAGACATCCTGTCTTCAGTGTGTAATTGGGATGATTTACGCCCTCATGCCAACTTGGCTTCACTCGGCAATGACTCCGATTCGGCCAGTTGGCTTATTTCAAAGTGGCAGATGTTGATTAAATGTACATTGGGCCATCATCCTCTATGAGACACATACATGACAAACATATGAAAGCTGCCTTAAAGGGACGTAGGTCACCACGCCGTTGGCGGGTAGTTTGTAAATTAGCGTTCAGATTACAAGGACCACAAATGAAAATCGAAGAGAGAAAAAACATTCCTCTCTACCTCAGCAACCTGCCGATTGGGGATAGGGGGAAAAATCAATAGAGCATGCAAAACTATCATTCCAGGTCTGATGCAAACCCCTATGTCCCCCCTCACTTCCCAAGGCAACCCGTAGATACCTCCCACCCCTGATCTCTTTCCCCCAAAACAATAAAAACTAAATTAATGTCACGCTATGTCTTATCTTTAACTAAATGTGATTTAAGTATCGTGATAATATCGTAACGTGGTTCCTCGGGTGATTCCCACCCGTACTGTCGGTGTACCTGTGCAGTGATAAGCCACTACAGGGCAGTTCCCGTGGGAGGATGTGTGTGTAACACCATGAATGGGAAGCAGGGTGCTGCTCTAACGGAGCATGCATGCTCAGCAACCCTTTCCTAGATAAATAATGGTTTAAGAAATGGCTTGTGTCTCCAAGCAACTATTTTACCCTGTTTACAAGAAGAGAAAACACTACTCGGAAAACTTGTTGTGTTGGCTAAATTAAATTCAGTCTGACACAAAAGACACACTAAGGACAATTTTAGTTCACATTAGATGGCAGTTGCAGTGTAGATTTAAACCAGTGCAGAAGGAAAGAGTGCAATTTCCTTTGCATAATATCAGGATATCTGCTTATTTTTTATCTAGGCTCGTTTAAAAAACATTTAAAGACCACAGTGTTGTCAGTGTTTGGTATGTATGATGCACTCTTGTTGTATAATAGTCCAAATACTCCATATGGGACTCCCTGAACCTCTTTCAAATGCTGTTAGCGTAAAGTCTGTGTTTAGATTATGGCTTCGGTGGCCAATGTATCAAGTGGAAGAATCAATATCTCAATATGAGCGGCCAAATTGAGAAGAGCAGTGGTAATGCGGGATGGGGGCTTTATGAGGATAGGAGTACATATTTCCCTCTCTGCCAAATGGATTGTCATTGCCTGCGACTTTTTGTAGTGGCTGTGTTGATTCTTCAAGGGGATACTCTGACTTTCTGAGATTCAGCTGCGTGTTTTTTCCTACTGTGAAGGAAAAAACACTAGCCTTTTAAAGCTTATAAGTCGTTCCTATGACAGGGAAATTGTCTAATTGGGCAAATAACCTTGAAAATGAGAAGCAAACGTATCCTTTTAAGATTAACCAATTTCCTTGTCTTGATCTCTTTTTCCTCTTTCCCTGCTCCCCCTGTACCCTGTCATAGAAATAAAGACTTTAGACACAGGTAGGTGTATCGTCTTAGTGCATGTGGCTTTAGTATTCTTTGTGCACGTACCATCTGTATCATCCTCTTTATAAGTATATGGATAACTCTTTCTTTTACAGTCGCCTTTAGCACCAGTGATTACCATGTGTAATTATAACAAACCAATTATAGCTTGATTACATCTAAACAGGAGGAAGAGCTCACAGTCTGTCGGAATTTGTGCGATGTGATTATTGACGAAATTGCTACTATACGACACACACTGCCATCTGCATATTTTAAGTATTTCAAGTATTTCTATAAGGAAGTTAATGCAAAATATACATTCAACACCTATGTACAGTGCAATGCAGTCCACTACAATAGCTCTGCAATAAACAGTATCATTGTGAAGCATATAATTACATTTACTGTGATGGTGTTTAGCAGATGTTCTTATCCAGAGGGGCTTCACACAACCACACAACTGCTTTGTATTCATGATTAAGACAACAGCGTCAGATGAAGTGAAGATGCACATTGGTGGCAATTAGGTTGTCCCAGTGATTAACATGTCCGCGATAGGAACTTTGTCTAGCTGGCTGTTAAGGCTAGTGCCTCCGGTGTGACAACAACATTATGTTATATGAATATGTTTTATGAATTTTAAAAATCTAAACTGATTTGCCCGGTTCGTCCGCTGAAGGCAGCAGCAGCAGCTTTACTGCAGGATGTATTGTTTCCCCTTCATCTAATTCTAGCTGCTCTGATCAGATGTAGTTTTTGATCAATGCCTGTAACAGAGCATTTCCGTGCTTTGTAAGCTCTACATGAGAAGATAAATAAAGCTCTGAGTGGAACGGGATTTTATTTTTCAGCCGCCAGAATAAACTTTGTTTTGATTTTCCTCCAGAGGTCATTCTGTGTAGCTGTGATGATGCAGGAGAAATGACCACAACTGTTCAGCTCACTGTCAGTTGGTTTGCCTTTGTTGTTTTTTTGAACCCTAAATAGACCTAAAAGACAATTTATGTTTGTATTATTATTATTATTTATTCTTTTTTTTATATATATTTCCTTTGGTCCCGACTCTGTCATTACTATACAATGAAACTACATTGTGATTACAGGAATCGATTGGCAACCATGTCATGTTAGCCTGTCAGGAAGAACGCTATATAACGCTCCAAGTTACGCTAAATTTTGATGAGGAAAAACTGGTATGGCCATTTTCAAAGGGGTCCCTTGACCTCTGACCTCAAGATATGTGACTGAAAACTCTGAGATAAACAGAGTGAAAACTGTATCCTATTTGATAAAACAGATGTTGACAAACTGCATAATTTGCAGTTGCGAAAAAGGTAACAAAACAAATGTTGCCTGGGAGAAAATTGTTAATATGGGAAGGTAATTTTGTCAAGAGACGGGGTTTTTGATCCACACCAAAGGACAGAAATGACAGGCGTGGATATAATTACACTTATTTAGAAAACCTAATTTCGAGGTTCGAGGCAGCTTCGGGCTGCACGTAGGCGAACAAGCACAGGAGTTGTTTCGAAAAGGTTTCTTTTATACTTATGTAAGACAACTTATGTGATATTTCCTTTTTTGGGCCAGCCTCCCAACAGGAGTTGAATTAGCCAATCAGCTTGCAGGTCAGACACATGGCCACTGCCTTCTATCAGTATCAACACCAGAAGCTTCACAGAGGTATTATATATTGCAGGGCTGTTATACTGTATTTGACTGCACAATGTCATACAGGTGTTTCATTTGTTGTGTCCGGCCATCGCAGGTTGACTGTAAAAGTACGTCTTGCTGAATTCTTAATAAGAACTTGATGGCAGCCACCTATTTTGGGCATTTACTTTGACTCATGATAGCTGTCAAGTTTTATGACTCCATCTTCATCATTTTATAAAGATGTTTCATTGCCACATTTATTTTGCCGTCGCATTATCCCACTTCCAAAGCCAACCAGTATTGACTGAAGTACCATTAAGCTGGAGTACAAGCAGAGAAGCCGTGTTTACGACTGCACTGTAAAGCAAGCTATTTTTCATGTTAACTGCCTCTGTTTTTAGCTCTTTAATGACACTTAAGCACCTGCTATGTATCAACTCTGCCTTAATAGAAAAAGGTTAATGCAATAGTTTTTCCAGCGTTTCAAATTTGTTTACAAGGGACTCACAGAAAATGATAATTTAATTGGCTTTCTTCAAGTCTAAAAATCAGTCAGTCATGTGTTGTAAAATATTTTGATTCCTAATCCTTGACACATTTGCTCTCTGATTCATTGGTCCATTATGAGACAGTAAAATGAATGCAAATAAGCAGAAACAGATGCAACACCATTAGCTGTTGCACTTTGTTAACATAAGCCAGTCATTTCTGTAATTTCCAAAGGCTTTTCCCCACAGGGGAGTGATAACAAATGAAATGATCTGGCACACAAGTTGTCATTTCTGCTTTGTAAACTGGAAGCCCACTGCAGTGCTATCCTGTTAAAGTCCATCTTTTCAACCTTCTCTGTCTCGCTCTCTGTCTCTCTGTCTTTTATTCTTCATTCACAAAGCCGCTACTCTCTTTTTTTTCTTCCTCCCGCTGTGGAAATTATTCACACAATTTTTCACAACATTAAAAATAGACATTTCCCTCTTCAGTTCATTATCCACATGCATGACAATGTTGCTACTAATTTTAAGTTGATAATAAGGTTGATATTTTAAGCTGCAGCTGGACTGGAAAAAAACAAGTTCCACTTCATTAGCCATTCATGGTGTGTTTTTAGAAAACAAGCTTAAATGCCAGATTGAACTTTCCGTCATTTCTTTTTGATGCAATTTCATTTGTTTTACTTTTAACAATGTATGATAGTATGCAGGAATATCTATTATTTAAACAGTACAACTTTCTAAATTACCTTGATTGTTGAGAGCTTATTCTTAAGTGTTTATCTTCACAACTTTGAAAATCGAATGCAAAGTGAAGACAGTGTTAGCTCTCCAGAGAGGTTTAATAGAATCAATAATATTCTTGACTCTAATTGTTTAATTCGGAGGGGAAATCAGGCTACATTTCATCGGAGGTCAGTTGGGGTTTGCAGGTTGTTTCAGGTATCTTACAGAGAGCATTGATTTAGATCACATTAGGTGTAAATTAGCACCATTAAAGGACTATTTGGCTGCATTTTAAGAAAAGGGCATTTAAGGAAAAAAAAACTCAGTGTCTGCAAAGTGAAAGGACAGTACAGTATATAACTGAGTTATTGTCTTGGATGCAGTAACAACCCAGCACACCGGTATTACCTGACAACTGATCCAGTAAGTGGCCAGCTGTACGTGTCGGACACAAACTCCCGGAGGATCTACAAACCGAAAACCTTAACTGGGACAAAGGAACTGCAGTCGAACGCGGAGGTGATGGCAGGAACTGGGGAGCACTGTCTGCCCTTTGATGAGAACCACTGTGGCGATGGAGGCAAAGCTCCAGAGGCCTCTCTCACCGGACCCAAAGGTATCGTTTCAAACTAATGAAGATGTTGTTACCAAATGGAGGGGCGGGACACGGTGATGGGTTTCTCCATCAGGAGTGGGGACTGCTCGATTTTAATTTATGTGCGCCATCAGGGTCGGTGCCAAGTCTGGGCTTGCTGATTTTAATGGATGAGTTTAGTTGTGGGTCATGTGTTGAAGTAAAAGACGATCAACTGCAATTGTAAATTAAGGCTGATGTGCTGCTGTTGCTGCCTATGTAAAAGTTATTGTTCTTTTAACCTCCAGAAATATAATGCATAATTTATTTTGTATAATTGGATATTCCTGCAAATATCCTTTTTAAAATGTATACTTGATCCTTGGAAGATTCTTTTCTCAAACAGCTCTTGTGAAAGTAAAGTCTCCAGTCCTTAAAAGCTCAAAAGTAGCAGCCATCCACAAGTTGATACCCGCTATGCACAACCTGTTGTCCACATTCAAATAGCACATGGCCGTTTGTGCCATTTGTGGTTGGATTGCTCACTTTCCCATAAATTCTTCTGGATGAAAAGGCTGGGATGAATTGTTTTTTGCGCTAGTTGTTGCCCGCTCCGAATGCCAACTGCAATAGCTCAGCTTCAGCTGGGTGATAAAGGCTTGAGTGAAGGCAATCTGAGGGAGCGACTCTAATGATGGAGTGGGTGGAAGCCGAGACCAGAGAAGAAACAGCAGATGGCTCCATTTTTTTCTCCCCTCAGACATTTGGTGAACTCTGCTCAAATGTGACACTTTTCATCTGTCTGAGAATCTCAGACTGTCAAATAGCCAGCTCCCAAGGATTCACTGTGGGCTCCCTCAACTCGTAAATGTTTTAGCAGAAAGCAATCTTGTGCAGACCTAGCCACAGGTCAAACCAAACCACTCACCTTCCATCGAAGCTTTTAAAGACTTCATTGAAAAAGAAATCATGCTCTTGGGGTAAAACTGAAGTTAAAGCTTATTTAAATCCTCCAGAAACTAAAGAACAATCTTCCACTTTCCAATGGATCAGCAGTCTTAAGAATCAAACCCAAAACTGCAGTATGTTAAAAAACCAATGTGAAGAATGAAAAGTAGTCTCCCTGCATGTGAGGTGTGATTGAATTCCCACAGGTGCTGGTCTCTTATTAAGCAGCACGGTGACGCAGAGAGCGATGTGGCGGCTACCGTGGCCCGTTAATGTATTTTCCCAGTTTGGGACAAATGGTTATTGCAACTCCACACTGGCTCGGCTGCAACTTACAACTCCGAGCTGACACTCAATCACTGAGACAATTTAGTCCACAGTTGTCACCATGGCAACGGTCTGTCTTTCACCCCTTTCATCTAAAATTGGCCAAAGCTGTCATTTCCGCTCCCTCGCTCATTCATTTCTCAAATGGTGTGCAGATTGTTGATGATTGCCGATGTCAAAAAATCTCCCTGACGCACCACTCATTGACACCGCCGGTCGCGAGGTCCTTTTTTTAGAGAGGAAGGTTACAAGACGTGGCAAGTGCATATATATATATCGTATGAATACAGCCTTTCCCACTTCAGCCTGAGAAATAATTTAATACCAGAAAAGCAGCCCGTGAATTATTGATGGCTGTGCTTTTTGCAGTGACCTGAATAATGGGAAGCCAAGCTTGACACATGTATCCATCGTGTTCCGTCCACTGAGTCATGCAAGCAGAGATGCAGCATATCCACCATGTTTTCCTGTTATCACAACTTTTTTTTTTTCCTTTTCCCTTCTCCCTTTTTTTCCCCCCTCTCTTGCTTGATGTCAACAGGCATCGCCGTGGGCAAGAACGGCCTGATATATTTCGTCGACGGCACCACAATCAGAAAGGTGGACCAGAACGGCATCATCTCCACTTTCCTCGGCTCCAACGACCTGACATCGGCTCGCCCTCTGACCTGTGACAACAGCATGGATATCAATCAGGTGACTTACACACAGATGTGCCAGACAGTGGTTAACCCCGCCTGTGTGCTCGCAACAGAGCGTGTCACAGCGCCACCCTGTGCACCCCACCTCTCTCACCCTCTCTCAGTTTGCTCACCCGTGACTCATCATTGATATGCGGCGTTATATAACTGCATATATATTACATGTGCTGTATAACTCATCCTTTCATGAATGATAATCTTTTTGGGCGACTGGTTTTCGAGTGCGAGGAAGACATGCTGAGGCTTTTTTTTTTTTTTTAGTTTATATAATTATTAACAGTTCCCAAACTCTACACAGCTAGGTAGAAGAGCTGTTTTGCATGCTGCTCTGCTCTGTCTGGCAACTTCTGCAATTAAATTTAAAATTGCAAAAACTGGTCTCTTTCCGTGAATTTAAATCACTGCTGCAGAAACTGTGTGCCCTCTCCTCTGGCTGCTATTTGAGAGAATATTACAATCTGGATGTTTTAGTGTAATTCATTTACTGTTTGATAGCATTATATCATCCTTACTTGTTTATATTGATGGTTAGATTGCCCTTAGGTTGATTTTAAAGTGCCTCTTCAGCTTGTTTCAAGGACGTTATCTTTTAAATGATTCTTATTGGCAATTTTATTTATGGTTTTACAATCCCATTTTTGTTAAATTCTCATCTAGAGAGATATTCATCTACTTAATGATGTTAGCTTGTGACATCGTTATTGCTGCCTCTCTTGGCCCGGGACGCTTTAAAAAAAAAAAAGGGAGTTTTAATCTCTGTGAGGAATTCCTGGTTAAATAAAATATAAAATAGGCATTTAACTGGCAGATGTTATCAGAGAAACATACGGTGACATTAGTGGAATAAGCTCCGGGTTCCTAGAACGCCAACATTATAAGGTGTTTGGTGGAGAAAAAAAAACAGAAATGTTGCTTTTTTCTTCCTTTTTTTTTGCTCCCAACTCGACAAGAGCAGAGCATTTTCTCTGAAAGTACAGGAGGAAAAAATATGTGCTGGGAGGAAGATGTGATTTAGGCAGGAAGTGGAGACATGAAGTGTTTATTGAGGCGATGAGTTTTCAGGTCACGGCAGATGATATGGAGGGAAGAATAATTACTCAGTTTGGGGGGCTTGTTTTGATGTGGCTGGAGCTGAATTAGTGTTCCACTAGAAATACTCCGCATTGAGGACACTTACACCACACATGATAATGAAGCAGCAATCGGTAGCGAGTTTCGCCGCACATAAAACCTTTTCTTCAGCAGCACCTGAAGACGGCCGACTTTGTCCCACTAAATTTACTAACTCCCTGTGAATGAGGTGACATAAAAGCAGCGCCCTGCACTCAAACATTAATATCCCTCCTCATTTCACTCCTTTAGAGTTTTTGAGATCTGACTTAAGATGAATAATGAAGCGAAATAAAAAGCAAAAAAAAAGGCTTTTATCATTTGAAAAACGATGCATTAGCAGCGTCCTCCATATCCTGTTTCTGCAGAAAGTGATTTTTTATGTGTACTGGCTGTTGAGAATGAAATTGCCGCAGGATCAAGCTCTTTCCACCTCTTGTGTGCTCCAGACAGAGAAGTGTTTTTTTTTTTGTTTTTTAACTAACCAATTTACATTTTAATTAAGTTTCTGATGTTCTACCGCAGATCAGCTTACAAAAAGAAAGAGAGTAAATGACTACAAACAAAACACTTCAGAAGTAGATAGGAGGGACTGCAACAGTCAACACCAAATGACCTCGACAGCAGATATCACTCGGTGTCCTTTGGAGAGGTTAGATAATAATGGAGCTGGGAGAAAATTAAACAGTATTTTTTGGCAGCATAGGAACGTTTTCAATGTAAACAGGAGAGAAAGAAATCTGTTTGTGTGTGTGTGTGTGTGTGTGTGTGTGTGTGTACGTGTGTGCGGGTGAACATGAAAGGGGAAGAACATAAGAGAACATGAAGACAAAGGATTAAGCTTGTCACTTTTTGCTAATTAACCAAGTCATTTGATTTGAGCCCAAAAAAAATTGCTGGTTTTGGCGAGACCGTGTGATCCTCAGGCATCCTAGTTAGAGATTTGGCTCGGTGCAGTTTAACTAGTGGCAGCCTTAAAGGCAACGTGCGTTACTATTAATCACCCTGTGGAAAAGCACAATTCAGGAGCGTTTTGACAGATTTAATGACCCAGTTATTTATTTAAAGGCCAGTCCAATCATTTGTGCTGTTTCAAATACGCTTTTTATCCACTGACACATTTTTGACAAGCAGATTGTAATAGTTGGCCTGGATTAAAGCTTTGGATTGTAATTGCTGCTTGTTTCCAAGATGTGTTAATACTGCTATCATTTTTTTTTTTTTATGTGTGAAATATTTTTCTTTAATTTGATCTACTTAATTGATCACTTAATGGGGTGTTGCCCTCTCAGGCTACAGCGTCAGTTAATATGCATGCTCAGGGTTATTTTGGCAGCTTTACTGCAGCCACACAGGGCACAACCCCCTGCAACTTCACTTAGTTTATAATCTCAGTAGCAGCATGATAAAATGTAAATGTTTAGTAGGGAGGGAGAGGGCATAATGGAAAATTATCTTAACAGTCACTGTGGCCAGAATTATCCTTTAAATTCATGTATCAGCAGTGTTAGCACAAGAAGATAAGCGCTAATCCTACACCCCAAAGGTATAAGATAAATTATTTATTTTTTTCCTTCAGGCTAAATTGAAATTATATATTCTAAGACAAACTAACATAGTTTAAAAAGAGACTACACTGCCACTAAAGTGTCAGCGTTAATTCCTCCACCAGCCAATGTCTTAAAGGAAGAAGGTGTAACATTTCGGGGGATCTATTAGCAGAAATAGAATATAATGTTCATAACTATGTTTTCATTAGTGTATAATCACCTGAAACTAAGAATTGTTGTGTTTCGTTAACCTAGAACACAGGTTACCAAGGCCTTCTTTTGTCTTTTCTGTGATGAAAACTAAATTAAATTGTTATTTTTAAAGTTCTGATTAGAATTTAAGATATAAAAATAAAATATAAATATATATTTTTTTCATATGTGTATATAAAGCCTCATCCTGCATTAGGAAAGTACACAGTTAAAGCAACAAAAGAGCTAATAGAACAATGGCCAAGCGTCAGGGAGAAGAAAACACTGAATTTGTCAAAAAAGAAGCCTATTGAGTACGTATGATTGATAAAATAAAAAAAAAATACAGGGAATTATATTAGAAATTCCTAAAAACAACAGGAAAACTCTGCAATATTCACAGGAAATCAAAGAATCTGCTCAAAATGAATCCAAAACGTGTGTCTTACACAAACTCCCTGCAGTTATTGCATTCACTATTTGGGTTAATTGTACAGTTTATCAGTTGTTCTGTCACTACATTTTTGTTTTGTTGTTTTTTTATGCTTGCTGATCTTAAGACAATCCCACTATGCAAATGTAGAATGTGCTATATTGTTCACGTGAACTTGGCCAATGCTTGAGTCACTGCTACATTTTAATGATTAGAAAAATAGATATTTATTTAAATGAAATATGTGTCATGATTACTTTGAGTAAGGACCTTTTATTTCAAATGTGTAATGTGATAATGATGTCTTGTATTTCAGGTGATTCTGGAGTGGCCCACGGACCTCGCCGTTAGCCCCATGGACAACTCGCTGTACGTCCTGGACAACAATATCGTGCTGCGCATCACGGAGAACGGCCAAGTGAGCATCGCAGCTGGCCGACCTCTCCACTGCCCGTTGGCTGGGCTGGAGCGCGGTGTGGCTGGTGGCGAAAGGGCCCAGTTAACCCCTATAGAGTCCGCCGTTTCCATCGCCATATCTTACCACGGGGCCATCTATATAGCGGAGACGGATGAGAGGAAAATGAGCAGGATCCGCAAGGTTTCTGTGGATGGTGAGATAACGCATTTGGCCGGGTCTCCCTCCGACTGCGATTGCAAGAACGACGCCAACTGTGACTGTTACCAGACAGGGGACGGCTATGCCAAAGATGCGAGGCTCAATGCTCCATCTTCTTTAGTGGCAGCTCCAGATGGAACGCTCTACGTGGCAGACCTGGGCAACATCCGCATCCGGGCCATCGCTAGGAACGGGCCAACTTTCAGTGCCAATACATACGAGGTGGCTTCCCCTGATGCCCAGGAGTTGTATGTGTTTGACATCAACGGCACCCACCAGCACACTGCGAGCCTTCTCACCGGCGACTTGAAATATACTTTCAGCTACAGCACAGAGAATGACATCACAGCTGTAACCGACAGCAGCGGCAACACGCTGAGAATCCGGAGAGATCCTAACCGCACGCCGGTGCGTATCGTCGCCCCTGACAACCAGGTGATCTGGCTGACCATGGGCACCAACGGCGGGCTGAAAACACTCACAGCACAGGGCCAGGAGCTGGTGCTTCTCACTTACCATGGTAACAACGGCCTGCTGGCTACAAAGACGTCAGAGATCGGCTGGACAACTTTCTACGAGTAAGTATAATGGAGATGGAACTGGAAATCTTAACATCACTGATTTAGATTGCAATTCATTTAGGCCGTCTGCATCTGGAACCTGCCCATGGTGCAAATTAAAACACACCTCCAACTGTGTGCACTTTGCATTTTGGCAGATAAAGTTATGTTTATGAAGTTTTTTTTAGTTTTTTTTAAGTATTCACTACTTCTCATGGATGAGGAGGTAATATTAACAGCCCTGCAGTTGAAGGATTTATTAAACTTTTGTTTGAGCTTGTCTCTGAATTGCGTTTGACACTAATATTTATATTCCTTTTTTAATTTAAACCTCAAGTCATGAGACAAAAAAAAAGTTTGCTATGCGTGTAAGCCTGTGTGTGTTCTTCCTTGTCTCAAAGCTCAGTACAAGTTTACTCTATAATTGTACTTACCTGCTTTAGGGTGCACATTTAATTGAAAGCCTAATTATAAAAATGTGCCTCAGATCTGTAAAATAGCCTAGTTAGACTTTAATAACTGCTACTTTTTCTTATTATTTCTTACTTGATTAAACCATGTGTATCATGTAGGGCTGTCAAAGTTAACTTGATAATAATGCATTAATGCAAATTTGTTTTAACGCTACTAATTTCTTGAATGCATTAACGCAACTTGCGATTTTTAAGGTTGTCCCGGGCTCAGTTTTAAAGCTAGGGTGAAGATACAGACATCATATGAAACTACAAAACCTAAGGAATCTATTGGTACCAGCCATGTCATAGTTTATAGCATAGTTTCATAGTCTATCTTGTCACAAAGGAGGCTAAATAACGCTCCAAACTAAATTGTGGCAAGGAAAAACTGTCATGGCCATTTCCGAAGGGGTCCCATGACCTCTGACCTCAAGATATGTGGATGAAAATGGGTTCTACGGGTACCCACGAGTCTCCCCTTTACAGACATGCCCACTTTATGATAATCGCATGCAGTTTGGGGCAAGTCATAGTCAAGTCAGCACACTGACACACTGACAGCTGTTGTTGCCTGTTGAGCTCAAGTTTGCCATGTTATGATTTGAGCACATTGTTAATGCTCAATGCAGTACCTGTGAGGGTTTCTGGACAATATCTGTCATTGTTTTGTGTTGTTAATTGATTTCCAATAATAAATATATACATACATTTGCATAAAACAGCATATTTATCCACTCCCGTGTTGATAAGAGTAGTAAATACTTGACAAATCTCCCTTTAAGCTACATTTTGAACAGATAAAAAATGTGTGATTCATTTGCGATTAATCACGATTAACGATGGACAATCATGCGATTAATCGCAATTAAATATTTGAATCGATTGACAGCCCTAGTATCATATGTACAATAATATTGCAGTTAGCAGAAGAGGAGCAACAGAAGTGTCGGTTACAATAGGACTTTGTTTTAACATGCACATATTTAAAAAAGTAAAGTTGAACAAAATGATCAGCTCATGATTATATTTCGTTATAATGCGCCACCTGGACTCTCTATCATAACGACACTTTATTTTGGTAGCATGGCCTCTCAATGATTGAATTTCTCTCCCTTGTGTAATTCGCTGTCATGTCACATTATGCCATGAATGACATCCCCACTATGACTTAAAAAAAAAGCAAAGCATTCAGTTGAGATTATAATGACAAATCAATCATCCAAATTGAATTAATTACAAGAGTGTGTGTTTTTTATATGTAAAACTGATAGCTGATGAGATGTGTCATTCTCCCGTATCAAATATTTGGGTTGATACAGACGCCCCTTTCACTTATGCTCTGGAAACTGACATTTGATGTGATGGTCTTACTCAACAAGTATAAAAGAGCTGATAATTGAATGCACTGAGTGCCATCGTATATCAATGCTTTTGTCATTTTTCTGCTCTTCTTGTCAAACAGCTATGACAGTGAAGGGCGGCTAATGAATGTGACGTTCCCCACCGGAATGGTGAATAACTTGTACACGGACATATACAGCGCTTTGACGGTGGACATTGAAAGCTCCATGACAGAGGAGGAAATCAGCATCACCACGAATACCTCGACCATCCGTGCCTTCTACACTCTGGCTCAGGGTAAGGCCGCTGCCGGCGCTCGTCTTCCCCGACTCAGGCAGCTATTTTGTAAGCGGTTATTTGTCATTGTTTCAGGGGTCGCCGGGGCAATGTTGAGTAAGCTTAAGTCGTGTATCATCACAGCTTAGAGGGTCTGACAGACGACAGCGTAAATGATTATTCTCTCAGTGTGTGGGTTTGGGGTGTCAGGGAGACACATCAACCTTGTATCTAAATGGTTTCTTCTCTCTGCCAGACCCAGATGGACCAGTTATTTCAGCACATCACTCACATCCATCTAATAATTTTCTAATAGGAAATACTAAGGACTTAAAGCATAATTAAGTACAACCAATAATTACCTCAGGAGACTGTCAATCATTCATCCCGGTGTGTAATTACTTATTAACTTGCTTTTTTTTTGTTCACTTTTTGTTTACCATAACATAGACCAATGTAGAAGCATCTATCAAGTTGGCTTTGACAACTCGCTGAGGATTACCTATGCCAACGGGATGGATACCCACTACCAGACAGAGCCCCACATCCTGGCAGGCGCTGCCAACCCGACTGTAGCCAGACGCAACATGAGCTTGCCAGGGGAGAGTGGGCAAAACTTGGTGGAGTGGCGCTTCCGCAAAGAACAAGCCAGAGGGAAAGTTATCGTGTTTGGACGCAAGCTCAGGGTGAGTTTGATTTATTATTTTTTTTCCCTTCCTTGTGGCACATTCAAATGGTCAGCGTGACACGAATACAAAAGTGGCTATTCCCCTGTGGCTTTCAGTGTTGGATAGAGCAGGGGTTTCAAACTTTTTGGGGCCAGAGACCCCTCACAGGGGAGAACATTTCCCAAGGACATAACAAGGATTATGTTTACTACCATTTGTAGAGAATAGACAAGAGTTGCCATTGGAACTATTTGTATTCAAAAACTTTCCAACCTAAATACTTCAGACCTGTTTCAGTGATAAACAGAAACACATTTTGATTTGAATAATGTTAACCCCTTTCCATTCCACCCTCTTTTTTCAGAGGCATAGGGGTGGGGGATGGATAGATAGATAGATAGATAGATAGATAGATAGATAGATAGATAGATAGATAGATAGATAGATAGATAGATAGATAGATAGATAGATAGATAGATAGATAGATAGATAGATAGATAGATAGATAGATAGTCAACAATAGATGTCACATAGAAGTGGTGTACATCATCTCAAAGCTGGGAACCTGAAGATTAATTTGAGATGCAGCTCAGCACTGTGTGTCAAGTTGTTCTAGTCATTAATAATAAATAAAAAATGTATTAATAAATGAATTAATCAATTAAAATAACTAAAGTGTATAAGAGCGTAGAACATGATATGAGTTTGTGATGTCTCATCAATTGTTGCAGCAAATTTTAGGTTGATACCATTTGTTACAAAGATTTGGTGCTAAATTTAACAATTTTTTACCATTCGAGAATTGATAAAAATGATCAACAATCTCTCCAAAATACCACATTAAGACACCATGGGCATGTCTGTAAAGGGGAGACTCGTGGGTACCCATAGAACCCATTTTAATTAACATATCTTGAGGTCAGAGGTCAAGGGACTCCTTTGAAAATCGTCATGCCAGTTTTTCCTGGCCAAAATGTAGTGTAAATTTGTAAAGTTATTTAGCAGTTTTCCCAACAAGCTAGCATGATATTGTTGGTACCAATTTAATCCCTAGGCTTTTCTAGTTTCATATGATACCAGTATCTTCACTCTATTAAGATAAGTTAAGATAAAATAAAAGGAGATAATCCTTTATTAGTCCCGTAGCGGGGAAATTATTAGAGACAGAGATCAGTTGCACAAAAATCAGACCAAACCGTCTAAAATATGACAGCTTATAATTTACGACTGCCCTTATTATAACATTGTAAAAATATTTCTACAATTCTTTCTTTCCACTGAAATTTATGAGTCACCTGAACATTTAGTCCCTGATATAGAGGGTTATCAATATTCCAGCACTGTACACAAGTCCACCTCTTTCTCCTTCCTCCTCCTCCTCTGACACTCAGATTTATGATTTACGGTACTTCATGAACTTAACTTGGGTGGTTACTTTGCCTCTTGAGTAATTTTAGTCTCCTCTAAATTTAGGAGGTTGTGATTTAAGTGCACCTGAATAATCGCCAGAGTGTCTCTCGGTTAAATGAGCCCTGTGAGGGAGGTGTTAATCTCTATGACAACTGTATTGAAAATTATGTGAATACGGTTCAAAGAACGGTGGTGTCAAAACCAAGGATTTCTACTTGATGTTGCACAATTGTCAAGGCATATTGGTCGTATTGTTTCTTTTAAATCTGTTAATGATATCGTATTATCACCAGCAGTAGTAGGAGTAGTTGTTTTTTGTTTTACACGTTATTAAATCAAATCTTTCCCACAGGTGAACGGGCGGAACATCCTTTCTGTCGATTACGATCGCACCCTGAGGACAGAGAAGATTTACGATGACCACAGGAAGTTCCTCTTAAAGATTATATACGACACAGCAGGCCACCCGGTGCTCTGGGTGCCCAGCAGTAAGCTACTGCCGGTTAATGTGAGCCGCACTAGCAGTGGACAAATCAGTGCCCTGCAGAGAGGTCCCACCACTGAGAGACTCGAGTATGATAGCCAAGGCCGCCTGGTTTCCAGGGTGTTTGCTGATGGGAAGATATGGAGTTACACCTACCTGGAGCAGGTGAGAAAATAACATGACCGGGAGGAAGCAGTATATAAGATGTACTGTACAGCAGGCTAGTCATTACCGCTCCAGGGTGAATAAAGCCCCTGACATGTAGCAGAGGTCACCCTGAAGAAGCCTATTTTGCAATAATCACCAGCTCCATGTACATAATTCTGCTTCTCACAGAGGTACTTAGCAAACACAGTCATAATTTTACACTAACGGCAGATTTACGAGCATAATTTGCAAGCAGAAATGTTCAGAGGGATTACATCCACTAGCTATACCTCAACCTCTACCCAGTATGTAGAGTATAGTATATTACCCAAGGAAATTAGGCCTCAAGTGGTTTAAACAGTAGGGATGATTACCATCTCTGCTGTGTGGTAGGTAGCACTGAATGGCAGTATCCTCTGCTCTGTTAGCAGTGTACAGTGCATGTGCAATAGAAGTGTGTACTCTTTAAATCACTGTGTGTAAAGATGGAGACCAGTTATTGAAGTGGAAAAAATAGGTGGCTGTACTCCTCTTATTCACAGGTTGGCGTGTGTGTCAGACGGTATCAGCATCTCTTGCTCATATTGATTTATTATTTATTATTTCTTTAAGCGTGTTATACTGTGTCAGTCATAATCAGCTGTGATTTTATTGTTAAATTATTATACTCTGGCTACACATCTTCTGTAGTAGGCCTTTAATACTCCGATAATATTCCAACTGGAACAAAATAGGGTTAAGGTGATGTGTTTGTATATTTGACCATAGTGTTATTAGTTAAAGTGTAGCCTATAGTAGGGTATCATTCAGGTTTTTGGAGCAGCATCACAGTCAGGATGCTCCAACATATTATGCAGCAGGATAAAGAGACACATTATGTATTTCGACAGTGAAAAAAAGATAAGAGGAGATATTGGGTTTGGGGGTCTTCTCCCCAGACAATTTCATGGTTTTTGACTTAAACTCATTTACATAATTTTGGACCATTATTCTTACTATAGATAACTCCAAAAAAAGCTTAAAGACAAAACTTACTATAGTTGAATAATTATTTTATTATTTCCACATATAATCTGAACATGTATTTCTTCTGGAAATATTTGCCCTGTAAAATCATATTCTGTAAATCAAAAGAGCAGATTCAGAAAACTTTTAAATAATGTTCAATTCATTATATTAGTTGACGTTGACGAACAGTTCACTAACGAAGGACGTATTGTATCAATAAATAACAGCGGCGTCGTTTTCACCCCCGTGACGTGCCGTGTATCGGCTCGTCTAGATGCTGTGCAGTATGATTATGAATCTCCCAGAGAACTTGATATGGAGAGGGCAGAAAAGAGTACCGGCAGATTGTGAGAAGTGCCGGTACGCAAGAAAAAGTCATACGCCAAGGAGTATAATGTAGAAGTGCCAGTACGGCGTACCGGTGAGTACCGGCCACTTCGAGCATTGATGGGAACAGACCTGAAGACTAATTGTTTTATGTACTTCTGCATGTCATTTTGTATCATATGTCCTGTCCTGTTTGTTTCGTGCTGTGTGTATGTTTAAATTATGACCCTGCTTAAAGGTCACCTATTATGCAAAATGCACTTTTCCATGTCTTTTAAACATCAATATCTGTCCCCAGTGTGTCTACAGGCCACCATAGTATCATAAAGACCATCCTCTCTCTTTTTCTCCTCCTCCGTTTGTCCGGAAATGGGTGCAGAAAAAAAATTCGCTTTTTTCCTTGTATCCTGACGTCATTAGAGAATGCAAGTCACGTGAGGGTTTCCTGGTCGAACCAGAGAGAACCTTCAGTAGCTGACCCCGCCCCACAGCGCGTCACTGTCTCTCCTCCTCAACCGAACTTGAGCAAAGTAGCTCCTACAGTTAGTCTGCAAGAACCAGCAGAACAGGCTTCATGTACTCCCATCATCTAAATATAACATGTTCTTTCACAAAGGCTTTATGTAATTACACTGTTTAAACAGATGATATTTATATATTATATATATTTGATGTCATGCATGTAGCAGATTACAGGTAGTAAATAGTGACTTGTAAGCAACACAACACATTTCTGTTTCACAGTCAAACTTTATTTGAGTAGACAGATGACAATATTAATTATTCACAGCATTTGTAATCATCTCACCTGTTAGTTAGTTATGTTAACATGGTACAGGAGAAAGTCTTCAGCTCTGGTAAACTATGATAAGCTAAGCTCCGGTGGTCTGTAGTCATGGTAACACAGAGACAGCTACTACTGTAAATAATATACCATTACTCTGATCTTCCATACATTTATCTTTTAGCAGAAATAATGAACTGACTACTGTTTCACATCTTCTATTTTCCACCCTGATGGTCGCTGTGTTTACACACCGTGTCATAGCGGTAGCATGTAGCTAACCCGTTAGCATGTAGCTACATGCTAACGGGTTAGCTACATGCTACCGGGTTAGCTTTGTATCTCCATGTAAACAGAGCCATCTGCTCTCAGCTGTCTGCTCTCCTCTGGGATGATTCTGTCGGTCATTTCTCACAGATGGATCTGTAAAGACAGACGTAAAACAGAGTGTATGTTTACGGTTTACAGAGTTGATGCATGAGGTAAACACTGAGCTAACTAACAGAGATATAAACAGCATTATTTACCTGAGAGAAACCGTCAGGAAAACCTGGAATCTGGACCGCAGATGTTCATCATGTGTCGCCGATTTCTGATCAGATTCCTCCGGTAACGTGCGCTGGGTGAAGTTTCTGGTTTATAAACTTTAAAGTGGTTTATAAACTTTATTCTAGCTGCCATCTCTCCACTCGTCTCTCTCTCTCTCTCTCTCTAGAGAGAGAGAGAGAGAGAGAGAGAGAGAGAGAGAGAGAGAGAGCTTCTCCGGGAGGGAGAGGGAGGGGGAGGGTGACGCTGTTGTTGAGGACGTTTGATTGACAGAAAACGCTGACCAATCAGAGCAGAGTGGGAGGAGACAGAGGCTACAGACACAGAAATCAGCACTTTTGGAAATGGGCTGAAACAGAGGTTATAGAGACATGCTGGAATGCATGATCTGATTGTTTTTTTGAGAAAAAAAACTTCAGAGACATGGTTTGGAGGTGTCTGAGACCTATAATAACTAGTTTAAATGGAGTATAATATGTGACCTTTAAGGACTGCAAATTTAGCTTTAGTTTTAATACATCAAATGGTAATGTTTATGTTTAATATTGTTCGTGGTCCTGTTCAAAAAACGATAAAACATTAAATAGCTGAAACCTACAAAGACTGGACACTCCACACCTAATGAGAGTTTCCACTGCGGCCAGAGAGTACAAATTGAAAGACAGTAAATACAGAGACAACACACTGAGCGATGGGCAGGCTAAAATTATATGAAATCCTGTGGGAGCACAATTTTCACATTTAACAACTGAGTAAATACAGTCGTTAAATACACAGTATGTACTTCTCTCTGTGAGGGTTTCTGGACAATATTTGTAATTTTTTTGTGTTGTTAACTGATTTCCAATAATACATAAACACATACATTTGCATAAAGCATATTTGTCCACTCCCATGTTGATAAGAGTATTAAATAATTGGCAAATCTCCCGTTAAGGTACATTTCGAACAGATAACAAAATGTAAATAATAAAAATAATATTAATTTAATTTTAACTGTCAACAATCATGCGATTAATCGCGACTAAATATTTGAATCTATTGACAGTCCTAAATAAAACATTAAATAGCTGAAACCTACAAAGACTGGACACCTGACACCTAATGATGTTTCCACCGCGGCCAGAGGGTACAAATTGAAAGACAGTAAATACAGAGAAAACACACCAGGCGATAGGCAGGCTAAAATTATATGAAATCCTGCGAGAGCACAATTTTCACATTTAACAACTGAGTAAATACAGTCGTTAAATACACAGTATGTACTCCTTTCTGACTGCCAAAACTAAAAACATGTAAATGTTTGGGGAAATATTTTTGTAGGTTTCAGGTAGTGTTCAGGTTTGCTAAATTTACTCCTATTTTTGTTTTATTCTTTGGAAAATATAGGAATCCACTTCTCTCCTAAACAACAAAGGACACCCTGAGGCTAAATTATGTAGATAGTGATTTAAACATTTATACATGAAAATAAAGAAAAACTGACAGGTCTTTGCATTTTGCTGTTACATCATGTCAAACAGCAAAATATCACACCATCTATCTCCTCCACAAAAATATCCTCTCGTTGTTTTCTAGACCGTATTTAAGATTTCACTGAGATGCTCAGCTTTAAAAAAAAGCATGCAGAGATTTCCTCAGCCACTCCTGGCCGCATCCTGTCATTGCGTGACCTGGAGAGGCCATGTCAACACTCTGACATAAGGAACACAGAGAGCTCAGGGAGCGCAGGGAACCTCTGTGTCGCAACGGATGACTGGACATGACATTTTAACAGAGAGGGTGGTAAACCTTTAGAAGACAGACCACACTCCACATATGCTGTAAATTAATGAAACTAGTCTCTGTGGGTAATAGGAGGTAAAAGTAAACATTGCTTATGTTGCACACATGTGCATGTTGACTACTAGACAATCATTAACAGTTGAACATGCAAACTGTTTTCTACACCAGCATTCTTTGTAGGGTTGCAACTAACGCTTATTTTGTTGTTGATTAATCTGTCAATTATTTTCTTGATTAATCAGTTAGTTGTTTGGTCTATAAAAAGTCAGAATTTGGTGAAAGATGTCGATCAATGTTTCCCAAAGCCCAAGATGACGTCCTCAAATGTCTTGTTTTGCCCACAACTCAAAGATATTCAGTTGACTGTCAAAGAGGAGTAAAGAAACCAGAAAATATTCACATTTAAGAAGCTGGAATCAGAGAATTTTGAGGCTAATTAATTTTGATTAATTTAAAAGTTGACATCTAATCGATTAATCAAATAATCTTGCATCTCTAATTCATAGTAAATGTTTTTCGTAGAAGCTCTATGAAGTATTTAACATCAGTATATCATTTTCAAAGTATTTTAAAGCTGAAGCTGTACATTCTGCATTAACAGGTTAGACACTGGGCTGCACGATAGGTAGCTGCTGTCTCACAACAGTGATACTGTGGTTAAAGCTACCTAGTGCATTTTTCATATACCCTGTTTCTCCTTTTCTCATACAGGAAATTTCTGCTCACTTTGCCTGCACTTACATTGCCTGCTATTAAATATATATTATGTATAAATATTATGTAACCCAAGAGAACACCTGCTATTTTGCTGTTTTCTTTCAGTCCATGGTTCTCCTGCTCCACAGTCAACGGCAGTACATATTTGATTTCGACCCTCTGGACCGGCTTTCTGCTGTCACGATGCCAAGCGTAGCCCGCTACACCATGCAGACCATCCGTTCAGTGGGCTACTACAGGAACCTTTATCACCCCCCGGAGAGCAACGCCTCAGTGGCTGTGGACTACAGCGAAGACGGCCTCCTACTCAGAGTATCTCACCTCGGCACAGGCCGGAGGATCCTGTACAGGTACCGGCGGCAGAACAAACTGTCTGAGATCCTGTACGACAGCACGAGGGTAAGCTTCACCTACGACGAGACGGCGGGAGTGCTGAAGACTGTCAATCTGCAGAATGAAGGATTCATCTGCTCCATCCGTTATCGCCAAGTGGGTCCCCTCGTGGACCGGCAGATTTTCCGCTTCAGCGAGGACGGCATGGTCAACGCACGCTTTGACTACACCTACGACAGCAGCCTGCGTGTCACCAGCGTGCAAGGCGTCATCAACGAAACGCCGCTACCCATCGATCTATACCAGTTTGATGACATCTCAGGAAAGGTTGAACAGTTTGGGAAGTTTGGGGTGATCTACTATGACATAAATCAGATCATATCCACCGCAGTCATGACCTACACCAAGCACTTTGACGCACACGGACGCATCAAGGAGATCCAGTACGAGATATTCCGCTCGCTCATGTACTGGATCACTTTCCAGTATGACGACGTGGGGCGAGTCATCAAGCGAGAGATCAAGATCGGCCCCTTCGCCAACACCACCAAGTACGGCTATGAGTATGACGTGGACGGCCAGCTCCAGACCGTATACCTGAACGAGAAGGTGATGTGGCGCTATACGTACGACCTTAACGGAAATCTGCATCTGCTGAACGCGGGAAGCAGTGCCAGACTTCTTCCTCTGCGCTACGACTTGAGAGACCGCATCACCCGCCTTGGAGATATCCAATACAGAATGGATGAAGATGGTTTCCTCCGTCAGCGGGGAGCCGAAATCTTTGAGTACAACTCCAAAGGACTCTTGGTGCGGGTATATAGCAAGAGCAGCGGATGGACCATTCAGTACCGCTACGACGGACTCGGACGCAGAGTGTCCACCAAGACAAGCTTGGGCCAACACCTGCAATACTTCTACGCAGACCTGAGCTACCCGGCGAGGATTACACATGTATACAACCACTCCAGTTCAGAGATCACCTCGCTCTACTATGACCTCCAAGGCCACCTGTTTGCTATGGAGATAAGCAGCGGGGAGGAGTTCTACATCGCCTGCGATAACACCGGCACACCTCTGGCGGTCTTCACCAGCAACGGCCTCCTGGTCAAACAGCTGCAATACACAGCGTACGGCGAGGTTTACTTTGACTCAAACCCAGACTTCCAGCTTGTGCTCGGGTTTCACGGAGGACTGTATGAGCCCCTGACCAAACTGCTGCACTTTGGGGAGCAGGATTATGACATAATGTCTGGAAGGTGGACTGTGCCAGATGTCTCTACTTGGCAAAAAGTTAGCAAAGAGCCGGCTCCTTTTAATTTATACATGTTCAGAAGTAACAACCCGATCAGCAAAGTCCATGAAATGAGAGAATATGTTGCAGGTAAGAGATATTGCTATTGATGATGATGATTTTTAGGGCTGCAACTAATCATTATTGATTTTTCTGCAGAC
Source organism: Sebastes fasciatus (assembly GCF_043250625.1). NCBI lineage: Eukaryota > Metazoa > Chordata > Actinopteri > Perciformes > Sebastidae > Sebastes > Sebastes fasciatus. The sequence goes on from NC_133804.1 coordinate 26,417,168, forward strand.
ATGTTTCTCCATGAACCATTTTATCTATAACATGTCCATTATTACTTGCATAATCAATCTTAGAATTTGTATCTGACCATTAACCCAAATATATGTGGTTTACTATCTTATGTGACAAAAAAGCAGATCCTCACAAGTATCTTGAAAAATGAGTTTCCAAAAATACTTGCCAATTAATTTTCTGTCAATCAACTATTTTAGGGTTATTAGTAGCTGTACTTAAGTATATGTACATTTTTTATATTAATTTATTTTATTTTGTAATAATTTGTATTTTCTCAACAGTTTCACATTTTTATTAAAGTGACGAGTATCAAACTAGTCACTTAAATGCTTACTGTTCAAGAAATTGTGTTAAAGAGGACCTATTATGCTTTTGCGATTTCTCCCTTTTCTTTAGTGTGTTATATAGTTTTTGTGCATATAAAAGGTCTGCAAAGTTATAAAGCCCAAAGGGAGTTACTCTCCTGCACTGCCTGAAACGCCCTGATTGAAGTCCCGCCTTTTCTTCCGTAACGTGGTGATGTCACCAAGTAACACACTTTGGCTAGCGGCTTGTTCGCCACACCCTCAAACAAAGCTAGTTAGAGCGGAGCAGGACCGGAGTCCGAAGACTTTGGTTCGGTTGATCAATCACAACAGAGTGGGCCAGCTGACCAATCAGAGCAGACTGTGGTTTTCCAGAATCAGGGGCAGGAGCTCAAACAGAGTGTTTCAGACAGAGGGTGAAAAGAATTGCTTCAGCACAGCCAGCTTGAGAAAAGTTATGCGTTTTTTGAACGTTAAAGCATGTAAACATGTTCTAGTAGAAACCCTAAATACAAGTATGCACCTGAAAATAAGCATAATAGGTCCACTTTAAAACCTTTTTTCTCAATATACATTATAAAAGATTTGTTTTATATTTTCAAAAAAAGTTTTTCTAAAACATTTATCGTAAGGTTCAAAGGTATTGATGTTGTAACTTACTAAAAGCCTGATTCATTTTTATTGCACAGATGTGAACAGCTGGCTTGTAACCTTTGGCTTTCATCTTCACAACACCATTCCTGGGTTTCCCGTCCCAAAGTTTGATTTAAGCATGCCATCCTATGAACTGAGGAAGAGTCAGCGCTGGGATGATCTGCCGGTGGGTAAAATAAATATCTTTCATGAATATTGAACACGAAATAAACAACCATACGCCAACAGACATGCTTTTGAACGTGTAGGGGATCAGACAGACAACAACAAAAATTCCATTGTTTTTCTCTTACATCAGTATTTTGAAGCTGCCATCTCTTAATTGGATTGCTATGTATTTCATAAAATATCAATTTTAATTGGGCCATATTTGCATATTCACATAATAAGCACAAATTGTACTTTCCTACCAGTTGAACACATTTTAACATCGCCTAACTTTCTTAAACAATCGTTTGAGGCTATTTATGCTAGGCTTCTTTGGTTTAAGGTCTTAACACAAAAAGTGTTGCTGTAAAATTGTCATGGGGGATTTATCTACTTTTGGCTTGAGAACACAGCTTGAAAAGACCATTATCTTAGACAGGGATGAAAAACTCTCTGAAGCAGAGCAGTAGCTGGTTCTAAATGGCCTGGAGAGTCAGGTTCTGCCATGTTCATGCGTTAACGTTTCACTGCACTTTTCCTACAGTCTATCTCTGGGGTCCAGCAGGAAGTAACCAGACAAGCGCATTCTCTCTTGTCATTTGAGCGGCTGCCAGAGGTCCATCTCAGTCGAGGTCGCAGAGGTGAAAAGTCTTGGCTGTGGTTCTCGGCGGCAATGTCTCCCATCGGAAGAGCCGTTATGTTTGCCATCTACAAGGGCAGCGTTCACACTCACACGCTCAACGTGGCCAGTGAGGACTGTATCAAGGTTGCAACAATCCTCAACAACGCTTTCTATTTGGAAGACCTCCACTTCACCATAGAAGGACGGGACACACACTACTTTGTGAAGCCAGGCCTTCCAGACGGCGACCTTGCTGCATTGCACCTCACTAGTGGACACAAGACTCTGGAGAATGGCGTCAATGTGACTGTTTCCCAGTCCACCACAGTCATGGATAGTCGGACTCGGCGTTTCGCAGATGTGGAGATCCGTGCCGGCGCTCTAGCTCTTCATATCCGCTATGGATCCACGGTGGACGAGGAGAAAGCGCGGGTTGTTGAGCTCGCTCGTCAGCGCGCCCTTGCCGGTGCGTGGGCGAGAGAACAGCAGCGAGTGCGAGACGGTGAGGAAGGGTTCCGCCCCTGGACAGAGGGAGAGAAGAGGCAGCTTCTGAGTAGTGGGAAAGTATTGGGGTATGACGGGTACTATGTGCTCTCCATTGAGCAGTACCCAGAATTAGCAGACAGCGCTAATAACATCCACTTTCTTCGGCAAAGTGAAATTGGGAAAAGGTAACAATACGAGGTGCATTTTCTGCCAAAGAGACTTAGTTTTGGTAGAGACTTACTAGCGGACAAAATGAAAAGCAACCGTAATCAAAGGTTGCTGCTATGTACCCTGAGTGTCGTGTGTTTTTGTAAAAAAAGAAAGAAAAGAAAAAAATACAAGGGGTCAAAAGCAATGCTGTGCATTGTGACCTAGGGACTACAGAGTAAATGTATAACTACACCAAGCCTTACCATGGCAGTTACAGGTCAGTTCCTCTGTTGCACAAGCCTTTTGGACTCTGGACTATGAAGCAGAGGAACAGCGGTGTCTTTGGGGAAACAGTGAGCTAATTTAGGTGTTTTTATGTTTTTTCGTTTTGTTTTCATCAAGAAAAATCTCAACAGAAAGTATTATAAGAGCAAAGGAAATGTTTACATTATGCATATCTGCACTTCACTAGAAGTACGGGGCTCGAGAGTTCACGCTCCGAGAGCAAGCAGTGTCCTTGAGCAAATGTTTGTTTATAAATCAGAGACTTCTGACGCTAGAGATATCCTCACCAAACAACCACTATGTATACCAGATTTAGCACTGTAAACATCGAAAAACATCAAAATGTCTTATTCTCTTTGAGATGCTTTTAAACAGAAAAAAAGAAACAGTTTCCATGTTTAAATACCCAATATTCATTGTGAAAAAAGGACAGCAAAGGTATGCCGAACTCTGTTTGGGGAGTAGAAGGCACAGATGTGTTTTGGATAGCACAGGGACACCATGTTTTGTAAATTATGCAAGAGTTTTATGGCGTTTTTTTTAAGAAACTGAATAAATGTCTGTATTAGTCATATTAACAGTAATTTATGTTGTGTTTATACATGACAAATAAAGTCCCGCTGATTTTGATTTTTTTTTTTCTTTGATTTTTCAGCATTTTTTTTTAGTTACGTTCCTCCTAATATGGCTATGTGGGGCTTCTTCACAATGCTCTGTTTAAGTAACTAACAGAAACCTGTGCATGTAGTGACAAGTATTTACAAGTGGTGATGTATCTATAACATGCCGTCAACTATTATTTCCACTAAATTTAATGTTTATTGGGCATAATGCCTTTTGACCTGGCTTCCTGTCCAATGAATATTTCATCAACACAAATATTTCATGAACCCATCTCACATAAACAAGGTTACAGTGGATCCAAATATAGATCACATCCATGTTCTCGGTAGGTATACTTTTTTTGAATGTTAAATGCACTCATGGATTAAAATGATATTGGGGTTCTTTTTGGTGTGTTGTTTTTTTAAGAATTAGACCAAGTTCTGCCTTTTTGTTATCATTTCACTAATCAACTGTTTAGTGTTACAATGAATATGAAACACGAGAAAGATGTAGACACTAACTTGGATATCAACGATGCTTAAAGTCTTTCCAAATTGCTAAGTATGCATGACCTCAGTATTCCAAAAAATATCAAAAACACAAATTACATTAATAATGAAAAATACAATCTTCTGAGGTACAAAGCCAAAGAAGACAAATGCAGCATTAGTTTGAAGTCAACTGCTTGAATCTGCTCTGAGCTGAAGTGTCTAAATTGTAGCTGAAGAGATTTTGAGTGAAATGTAGACAGTTGCCTATAACAATCATCAAAACCAAAAAAAGAATTTTAGGTATAAGTTTATGTGACTCCATTTTTGAAATTACATTTGGGTTGCGATCAGCTTTCCCACGCTCAGTGTTATTCATCAAAGCACAGTTCGGATGATAGAAGTCATAATTCTGAAAACAACTTCACATGAAAGTGATTTCTTTTTTCATGGTTAACTTCAAACAGCATTTCAAACCAAACGAGTGCGGAATATTCTTTGCTCACAGCTTGTTTTATGCTGTTGTTTTTTGACCTCCTCCCTGCTGTTCCAGATTCTTTATGTTTCAGAAATGTAGCAGTGTTTTATGACACATAGAGATGAACAAAGCTGCATCTCTTTGAATGTTGCGCAGCTCAAAATCTGAAATACATGCCTTCAAAGTTTTCATCAGACTCCCTTAGGATATATTCCCCCCACCCCACATCACCAACTGATAATGAGATGTCTTCTTTAAGTTCCCCTGTGAGCTATTGTATATTGTTTCACACTGAAATTGCAGTGAACTCATACAAACCCCCATTTGTTTTGATACATCCATACAAAGAATTTTAAACCCCACCAAAACCCTGCTGAAAATAAATCTTCAAATACAAACTCTGCCAAATATGTAGCATTCAAATCTTTCATTCTCTTAAAGGTCCTCTGATGCTCCCTAGTGGTACACAGTGCATAGTTCAGAAAGTCATCCAGTCCTCCAGCTGACTGTTTAATGTGCATATCATGTAGCAGTACACTTATAATAACAGCAGCCATCATTATATTTTCAGAGAGGTCAGAAAAACTTCAAGTAATTCATTCAAATTCCAGTGATTAGCGTGCCAGATGAAAAAAAAAAGAAAAGAACAATTCTGGATACTCCAGGTTAATTTAAAGAGACATCAAATAGAATAGATAAACCACTATTATTAAAATAATCCGCAGTGCTGCTGCAGTATCACACTGTGACCACAGTAGGCACTGGCAAAGCAACAGTGCGGCATATCACTACGCAGTGCAACTAGACCGACTTCAAAGCCTTATATAAAAGAGATGGCACGACTGCGAGAACATCAAAGACCCAAAAGCATCACGCAATAACCACATCAGAGCAATGGGGGAAAAAATGAGCCATGTTTCATAATTCAATTGAGCCTCATTTTATGCACGTATAACACAAAGATAGCCAAACATGATTTTGTCGCATACGTGTCCCATCTTGGCGGCACAATCACAGCACTGAAGAAGAAGGCATACATCATATATGATGCTTGAGTTTGACGTCACACAGCTTGGATTTATTTAGGCGGGTTAATTTTGGACTTGTGCTCTGAATTTTTGAAAAGCTACTCTCGGCGCTCAAATTCAATTACGATCATGTGATGTAGAGCTGAGAGAAAGGAAAGCTACAGTAATTCAAAGTGAAGTTGAATTTACAGTAGTGATGCAACAATCATTGATGCGATATTAGAAATGTGCGATCAAGCGCATCAATGAGCTGATTAGATAATTATGAACGCATGGAATAGTCAACAGATTGAGCTCTCTAATGATCTTCTAGTAAATAACAGTGTGATTTTGTCAAAACTCATCAGTGTTGATGTCCTTCCATGACTTTTACCAAACCTGCTTTTTCTGCCAACCAGTGTTATTAGATTTCCACATGCATACAATGTGATGACGTTTTGCCATAAAATAAATCATAAAAAGTCATACTGTAGTATAGTATGCCCATAAAAATTTCATAATTAATCAATCAGTCAAACTTTATTCATATAGCACAAGTCATACATCAAATGCAACTCCAAGTGATGAACATATAATTCAAAAGAACACAAATTTAATAAATAAATAAAAGTATTTAAATGAATATAGACATTTAAATGAGTCAAATAAAGTACAGTATAATAAAACTAGTAACGAGCCAAACAAGTAGTCTGGAGCGAAACCACTTAGTGATTTGTAAACCAATAAAAGATTCTTAGAAATCAATTCTGAAACTAACAGGTAGCCAGCGCAACGATTTAAAATAGGTGTAATGTGTGTTCTCCTTCTTGCCCTGATCAACCAACTACGGCTTTTTTAGGTAGGCCAGAAAGGAGAGCATTACAATAGTTGAGTCTACTAGTGATTAAAGTGTGCACACGTTTCTCAATGTTGTCCTGGGTGAGAAATGGACACACTCTGACAATATTTTTTAAATGATAAATGGCAGTTTTTACTGTAGGTTTTTAGCCTGGTACCTGGGACTGAGAGCCAGTGACTTCAATTTAGAGGTCAGTTTCTCTCTATGAGCTTCTGCTCCAATGACGAGTACCTTTGTTTCTGATTGAGCTGAAGGAAGTTCTGGGTCTGGGTATCATCGGATATTCCGTTTTTCCTTTGGAATTCAGAAAGGAAAAAACTTTTTTTTATTTTTTCGTTTCTGAATCAAAAAATGAAAAACGAACCCAAACCGGGCCGTTTGTTTGTTTTTGCGAATTTCTTTTCTCATTATTCGTTTTGAATTGAAGAACGGAAGTCACGTGGGTTTTTCGTTTTTTCGTTTTAAACCACAAACGAAAAATGGAATCACGTGGTGCTCTGTTTGTTTTTTGTTTCCAAACGAAAAACGAAAAAAACAAATTAAAAAAACGATCCGATTTAGTTTCTTCAAGTTTCTTTCTGTCATTTTCTCTTCTGAATCGAGGAGCGGAGAACGGCAGTCACGTGACCAGGAAGTGAAGGCAAACATGTCAAAATAAAAGCCAAGAAGATAGTGTGGTCATATTATAAAAGTGTAACATTATTTAAGCACAGGATCAAAGTAACAGTAGAAGATAAATAGGCTAAATAAATACACAAAGAAGTACATACATAGATATTTTTTTGTTTTGTTCTTTTCATTAACACATGAATGTCTTTTATCCAAAAAGTGTGTGATAAATCACAGGGAGGGTCTCTACAGATGTTATACAACAGGGAGGGTCTCTACAGATGTTATACAGAACTCTCACATAATTGACAATTTTCTCTCTCACACTCTTACTATGGGCTGTTTCTTTATGTCGGCAGGTGAGAAGCACTATGTGGCTACTCCTTTCAACACACCTGACACTTCCACCTGATCCCCTGCACTCCATTAGGAAGACAGTAGCCGAGTAGTTCTATATCATGATAATGCTGATTTTTCAACCAGCGATTATGACATTAATGCCAGCTAGACAGAATAAAGCTCTGTCTGTCATGACAATACTGTACTGGACTGAAGGCCACTCCATCACTCTAGATACTGTAGATTTAACAGATACCTGCTCTCTTCAGACGGCTGTAAAGAGTCACCCGAGTAAAGGAAAGGCTTTCAGTACAGTTCTATTGTCATGACAGACAGAGCTTTATTCTGTCTAGCTGGCATTAATGTCATAACCACTGGTTGAAAAATCAGCCTTATCATGATGTTGAACAAATTAACTAAATTACATATACTAACAAATAGACTAGAAATGATTGAAAAGCATCATAAACTACCAAACAGGCTAGAAATTATTGAAAAGCCTCATAAACCACCAAACAGAATACAGAAAGTTAGTGATTTCAGTTTTTTAGTGAACTCAGGCTGATTAATCCTCATTTTAGACTATGATGTCTGAAGGTTGGCAAACATGCTGATCAACCATACTTCTCTATCATTGACCATGATTATTGACTTGACTTTTCATCTATAAATGCGTCAAAATTGAAAATTTGACTGAAAAGAAAATCCTTGGGGATTGAGGAATGGTGACCTCTGACCCCTACGGTGGGTAACGTCACAGAAGGCCCACTCATAAAATGCACTGACTTCACTGGTACCGAATCTCCCTCCAAACTAAATTGTAAAGCTGACGGCCCCTCAATATGAACTGATCAATACAATCAAACTTTATTGTCCACCAGGGTGGATTTTTCTCTTCGGCTCACAAAACACAGAAAACAACAGACAGCAGTTAGTAAAAAACAGAGACAGGTTATGTTACACATTAAAACAGTTCATGTCAGTGTCTGTGGCTCAGATCTGCTCAGTCACTGTGTTGAGTTAAGAGTATTGATGGCATTTGGGATGAAAGACTTTTTAAACACATGTTTAGTTGCCAGAGGGGCTCTATAGCGCCTCCCGACTGGCTGCAGAGAGGATGGGAGCTATCTGCCAGGATGCTCCTCGCTTTCTTCCTCGTCCTTTCTGTAAAAAGTTGAGTCAAGGGCTTTTGGGGTTTACCACCTATTTTGCCTACCATTGACACAATCCTAAACAGTTTATTCTTCTATCTACAGTGTAGGTGACCGTACCAGGCAGGAAGGTTAAAGGTTAAAATCCTCTCAACAATAGTTTTGTACACTAATTCTAAAATCTGCCGGCTGACACCGAGGCCACTGAGTTTCCTTAGAAGATAAAGGTCACTGTGAGCATCTCTTGAAGATATAGGGGAGAGTGGTGTAAGATGAGCCAATTTTTACTTATGCTGTCCTCGAGGTTAGGAAAAATGAGACAGAAGCAGAATGAAAACTTGAACCTTAAATTCAGGATCTCACCTATCAAATGAAATGATCAGCATGCATCCATCACAAAGCTGTCTGGAAAAAATGACCTTCCCAAAAAAAGTGCTCCTGTGGCTCAACTTGCCCCAGGTAAGGGGTAAGTTGATCCGAGTCAGTGGGTAAGTTGAGCCATCGTGGGGTAAACTGAACATCTGAGTTTTTAAGTTTAAACCTCAGCATAAGTGTGTTAACAAACAGTTTCACAGTTATGAACTTGTGAGAACAAACCACCTGTGAGTTTCAAGACCATTTAACAATCAAAATATCATTCAATATTCGACAATATTCCAGTCGTCAAGGTTGCAGTGAAATATGAACTGTTGCTCCCTCCTTGCAGTTCCTCCAGCCTTTTGAGGTTGAGGTAGCTCCTTCAGCACATCACTCAGTGGAAAAGATGCCTCATCCTTTTCCTTGAATACAAAGGTGGGCTTCTCACGTCAAGTGTTCCCCCGGATTCTTCTGAGAAATCTTGCACTCACTTCGTTGCCCTCCAGGCTCTCAACCAAGCCAATGTAATGGTAGCTTCTGCCTTTGGATACAAAGTTTACTATGACAAAGTCACCAACTGACAGATCTGAGATGTCTGATTCACTTCTCTCATCATTAGAACTCTCATGCTCAGAAGTGTCATCAAATGGGATGGCATCACACTCTCCTCAGAACTGCTGTACGCTGTGATTTTCGTCTTGGTCTTTGGTTTGACCTAGGCCTACCTGCTAAACCCTGCTCTTTCCAGTTGTTGGGGACGGGAAGGTTGTTCTTTCTGCCAATTCCAATGCCAGTTCACAGCATTTCTTTGGAGTAAGGCCGTGGAACTGTTCAGCCAGCTTCTTGATATGGTCTGCAAGCTCCTTCTCTACCTCCTCTGTGAGGACCCTCTTTGCCTCTGCTGTTCCACTATAACCAACTGTTTTAACTTCCTTTATCTCCCTCTTCTATAAAGGTTAACACATAAAAAAATCAAACCAAGTTGTGTAACACTCAACGGTAATACCATTTTATACATCAGAGAATTAATTTGGTTAATTTATGGTGGGGTAAGTTGAGCCAGTGGCTCGGAATAATAGTAGAATATTAGTGAGCCAGTGGCTCAACTTACCCCATAGCCTTTGGCTCACTTTGCCCCATAGCTACCATTTTGGAAAAAATGGCCCAGTTTAGCAATTCAGGCTAATCTTTAGCGAAGGGATTAACATGGTGTTATATCTTTAGTAAATCACCAACATGTATAATATATTTTTTTAGACCTGGATAAATTTGCTTTGACCAAACATTCATTATTCCTGACATGCAGAAAATTTACTTTGATAGGGAAAAAACTGTTTTTGGTGTAAAAAAGTACTTACTATTTCTCCCATGTGCTTGACTCCATCACAGCAAGATAGAAATGATGGGTACTTCCTGAATTTATGGTCACATGACAAAACATAATCACAGTTGCCAAGATACAGGGGGTGGGTCAACTTACCCACTGGCTCATCTTACCCCACTCTCCCCTACTCTGTATTTTCAGAGAAGCTCACCTGGGTGTCCAGGACTGTACCGAGGTATTTAAAGTGTTCCACAGTTTCAACATGTTGGCCATCAAGTGAAACTGGCTCTGTGATCAGATGTTGTTTTGTGCAGCACATGATTAATTCTTTCGTCTCGGCCACATTGATTTCTAGCTGGCTAGTGTGACACCGTGTCTGAAGGGCTGTAGTGTGGGTCAGATAGGCAGCTTCACCTAGTGGGCCTGTTTCCTGTAAAAGGCCAACTAAGGCCATGTCATCCACATACTTAAACAGTCTAAAATGTTCCTCATTGATCATAAATTCATTAGTAAAAAGAGAGAATAGCACAGAGGAAAGAACACAGCCTTGTGGGCAGCCTGTCTGACATGTTCTCCCTGACACAGACCCTCTGATCCACAACACTAACCCTGTGTTGATGTTGAGATCAAGGAGCCTTTTCAGGAGAATATGCGTCTTCATTGAGTTAAAAGCTGAGCTAAAATCCACAAATAAAGCTCTGGCATAACCTTTAGGATGCATAAGGTGTTTTGTGGACGGTGTTAAGCAGTCAGCACAGCGTCGTCTGGGCCTCTGTTGCTCTTATTTAAGCGAACTGGAGCAGATCTAGCTTAGTAGCCACTGTGCTAGTCAGGTGGCTGGCAAGAACTCGTTCCATGGTTTTACACAATATGGAGGTTATTGCGATGGGCCAAAGATCACTTGGCTTACTTGCGCCTGGCTTTTTTAGCACAGGCCTAATTATTGTGAATTTCCATGATTTTGGCACAGTGCATGTGTCTAGGATATATAATTAATTAGGCTTTTTTAGGTACAGTATGTATTTATTTAGCCTATTTATCTTCTACTGTTACCTCGATCATGTGCTTAAATAATGTTACACTTTTATAATATGACCACACTATCTTCTTGGCTTTTATTTTGACATGTTTGCCTTCACTTCCTGGTCACGTGACTGCCGTTCTCTGCTCCTCGATTCAGAAGAGAAAATGACAGAAAGAAACTTGAAGAAACTAAATCGGATCGTTTTTTTTGTTGTTTTTTTTCGTTTTTCGTTTGGAAACAAAAAACAAACAGAGCACCACGTGATTCCGTTTTTCGTTTGTGGTTTAAAACGAAAAAACGAAAAACCCACGTGACTTCCGTTCTTCAATCAAAAACGAATAATGAGAAAAGGAATTCGCAAAAACAAACAAACGGCCCGGTTTGGGTTCGTTTTTCATTTTTTGATTCAGAAACGAAAAACGAGAAAACGGCCGTTTCCTGGTTTTTGGTTTAAAACGAAAAAATAAAAAAACGTTTTTTCCTTTCTGAATTCCAAAGGAAAAACGGAATATCCGATGATACCCAGACCGTTCTGAGCCATCCTAGCATTAATGTCTAAAATACATTTGTGGAGGGCATCAATAGGGCTTGTGTCATCAGGAGACGCAGCAATGTAGAGCTGAGTATCATCAGCATAACTGGTGAAAATTGATACCATGTGGGATTTGGATTGAGCCTTGTGGTATGCCATGGTTGATATAGTATTTTTGAGTGTTCATCGAGGGCAACAAAAAATGATTTACCTGTGAGATGAGATATAAATCACTTGAGAACCGTGCTAGAGAGGCCCACACATTTATTTAGTCTGTCCATGAGAATATTGTGGTCGACTGTATTAAATGCTGCACTCAGGTAAGAAAGGACAAGGATGGAGAGTTTTTTTGTGTCCAGGTTGATTTTCAGGTAATTCACAACCTTAACCAAGGCTGTTTCTGTGCTATGATGGGCCTGAAAACCTGATTGAATTTTTTTAAAAACTCATAGTATAGTATGTCAAAAGTTTTATGAAAATAAGTCAGTATAGTATATCGGAAAAATTTCATGAAAAAAAAGTCATAGTAGAGTATGTTGAAAAATTTCATGAAAAAAAGTCATAGTATGTATGTCGAAAAATTTCATGAAAAAGTCATAGTATAGAATGTTTAAAAATGTCATGAAAAGAAGTCATAGTAAAGTATGTTGAAAAATTTCATGAAAAAAAGTCAGATGTCGAATACTTTCATGAAAAAAAGTCATAGTATAGTATGTTTAAAAATGTCATTAAAAAACATAGTATAGCATGTTGAAAAATTTCATGAAAAAAATCATAGTATAGTATGTCAAAAGTTTTATTAAAATAAATCATGAAAAAATAATGTCATGAAAAAAGGTCAAAGTACAGTATGCTGAAAAATTTCATGTAAAAAAGTCATAGTACAGCATGTTGAAAAATTTCATGAAAAAAGTCATAGTATGTCGAATAATTTCATGAAAAAAAAGTAATAGTATAGTATATTGAATAATTTCATGAAAAAAAAGTCATGTATGTCGGAAAAATTTCATGAAAAAAAGTCATAGTACAGCAGGTTGAATAATTTCATGAAAAAAAGTCATTGTATAGTATGTGGAGTTTGCATGTTCTCCCCGTGTTAGCGTGGGTTTTCTCCGGGTACTCCGGTTTCCTCCCACAGTCCAAAGACATGCAGGTTAGGTTAATTGTGGACTCTAAAATTGCCCGTAGGTGTGAATGTGAGCGTGAATGGTTGTATGTCTCTATGTGTCAGCCCTGCGATGGACTGGCGACCTGTCCAGGGTGTACCCTGCCTTCGCCCAATGTCGGCTGGGATCGGCTCCAGCCCCCCCGCGACCCCTAACGGGATAAGCGGTTGCAGATGGATGGATGTATAGTATGTTGAAAAATTTCATGAAAAAAGTCATAGTATAGCATGTTGGAAGATTTCATGAAACAAAGTCATGGTATAGTATGTCAAAGGTTTTATGAAAATAAGTCAGTATAGTATGTCGGAAAAATTTCATTAAAAAAAGTCATAGTACAGCATGTTGAAAAATTTCATGAAAAAAAGTCATAGTATAGTACTTCAAAAGTTTTATGAAAATAAGTCGGTATAGTATGTCAGAAAAATTTCATGAAAAAAAGTCATAGTATAGTATGTCGAATAATTTCATGAAAAAAAAGTCATAGTATAGTATGTTTAAAAATGTCATTAAAAAACATAGTATAGCATGTTGAAAAATTTCATGAAAAAAAATCATAGTATAGTGTAGCACCCCAACACGCTATAGTAGCTATAAACTAGAAAATTTCGCAAGAAATTTTGACCAGTGTGCCTGGTGCTGGGGGGATGGGTGGGGGCTAGGGATGGTTTGTGTGTTGAGGGGAGGGGGGGCAGATTCAGACTGTCTGAGGTCCATAGTGAGGTCATCACTGTAGACCCGCTTTCGCGTGTCTGTCAGTAGTTGCCATGGTGATTGGGGGGTCGTGAGGAGTGTTTAGTTTCCTGTTAACATACAGTAAGAGTTGAGGGATTTTATTTTGAAAACTAGGTGAATACCTAGTTTCCTGTTATCATACAATGAGAGTTGGGGGCTTTTAATCACAGGTGTAATTAATAACATTAATTATGGCTCTGATCCATTGAAGCCCTGGTTTAGAGCATGCTGGCTCACTGAAATAGCGTGATACAGTAAATAGTGTGTGTGTGTGTGCGTGTGTGCGTGTGTGCGTGTGTTAGTTAGTCAGCCTGTTCTGATTGGCTAATGTGAATCAGCTGTCTAGCAGCAATCTGAAGTTGCCGTGGTGATTGGCCACTGCTGCAGTGGGGCAGTTTATAATAGGAGTTAACCAGAGACGTACATGTCATAAAAGTGCTTCTACGACAGAAACCGTGACTCCTATCGCTTAGATTGTTCATGAGACCAGTTAGGAGTCTCTGATGAACAAATGGTGTGACATTTGGGTCTGTAGTGTCAAAAATGTGACTTCGGCGGCAGTTTTGAAAAGTATTAACTTTTTTCTCGTGAAATTTAATATGGGGCCCTATGGGAGCAAAGCCTGCAGTTGCTCTCACGTTCAGGCATGTGTTGCCAAATGTGTAAGTCCGACTGATTCCATAGCTACATGTTTGCGACCGGCACAAAAATACCTACGTTTTGATGTATTAATTAACTATGAGGAGTGGACGTTGTGGGCTAAAGAGCAATTTGTTCGGAAAATTTTCAAAAGATTTCAAAGCTTTCCCGCACTCTAGCGATGATGTCACGCGCTCTAGCCCTTAACGACCCACGCAATACACACCCATTATAAAATCTGAAACGGTCTGAAAATTTCACAAAACGTAAACTGCGATTTCGTGAAAACCGTGCCAGCTATCAAAAAATTTCCATTTGGCCAAATAAAGTCCCAAGTCTCGTGACCCGTTTAAACTTTTAATCCCGTTTCTACGTTAAAGTATGGCGACTCTGTATGGCCCCAAAGAGGAGTGTTTATGAGCACTCGTCACGTCGATTTTCAATGCTTTCCAATGGAGAAAAAAATCGCGCTTTCGCGCGATTTTCTCGGAAACCGCTGCGCGAATCTCTTAGTCAGGTCATAGCACGTGATTCCCGATCATTCCGCACGTTTTGATGTACTTTTTGTACAGGTGTTGGCAACGCTGCCGGAGGAGTAGCGCGGCAAAGTTTAGGCAGAAGTCTGAATAAGAAAACTAGGTAGACGAGCAGCAGGACCACCAGAGCCCCCACCAGGGAGACAGAGCTGGAGGACTGGAGAAACAGATCTAATATTCCCATGACTTAAAAAAAAAGTGTCCTGAAGTTGCTACTCCAATGACGAAATAAATTTCCTTGGAGCCTTTAGCTTTGTGAGCGTTTTGGTGAAGAGGGAGGTCACAACTAATATGATAACCCTAGTTTGGTAATGTTGAAGCAACTCAAAGCACTTTAAAGTTAGGGAAACATCATCGTCTTGGTTAATTATTGATAAAGTCAAGCTGACACGAGACAGGATGCATAAACATCAATATGTAACCAAAACCAGATTCTTTCCCTTACGGTTAAAGTCTGAGTTTCTTTTGTATTAACCACGACCACTTTCTTACAACCTCTGTGCTCTACAAGAAGTAAGCACTTCATGGACAGGAAAAAACCTTCACAGTGAACAAAGAGTTATGCAATGTGGTAGTTTGAGAATCTCTGAATTTCTATGTTTGTTTTAAACCAATTCACAGTTAATGTGGATTATCTTAATATGTGTCGGATAATGCAATGGGTTAGCTGTGTAGCTGTTGTTGTTTGTAGTTTTAACCCAAAACATGATGTTTTTACCTAAACTTAACTGATTTCTTTGGCTAAACCTAAAGAAATTGTAGTTTTGTTGCCTATACCTAAAGAAGTTGGTTAAATGTTGACCAGTGTGCCTGGTGCTGGGGGGGGTCTGAAGACTATAGTGAGGTCAGAAGAGGGGGATGATAGGCCCAATAAAGTCCCAAGTCTCGTGACCCGTTTAAACTTTTAATAATTTTTCTACGTTAAAGTATGGCGACTCTTTATGGCCCTAAAGACGAGTATTTTTGAGCTCTCTTCACGTCGATTTGCCACTCATTCCTATGGAGCAAAGAAATCGCGCTTTCGCGCGATTTTTTCGGAGACCGCTACGCGAATGTCTTAGAACAGTCATAGCACACCATTCCCGATCATTCTGTCACTGGTTGCCATGGTGATTGGGGGGCCGAGAGGAGTGTTTAGTTTCCTGTTATTATAAAGTAAGAGTTGAGGGCTTTTATTTTGAAAAGTAGGTGAATACCTAGTTCCTGTTATCACACAATGAGAGTTGGGGGCTTTTAATCACAGGTGTAATTGATCACATTAATTATGGCCCTGATCCATTGAAGCCCTGGTTTAGAGCATGCTGGCTCACTGAAATGGCGTGATACAGTAAATAGTGTGCGTGTGTATGTGTGTGTGTGGGTGTTAGTCAGCCTGCTCTGATTGACTAATGTGAATCAGCTGTCTAGCAGCAATCTGAAGTTGCCGTGGCGATTGGCAACTGCTGCAGTGGGGCAGTTTATAATAGGAGTTAACCAGAGACGTACATGTCATAAAAGTGCTTCTACGACAGAAACCGTGACTCCTATCGCTTAGATTGTTCATGAGACCAGTTAGGAGTCTCTGATGAACAAATGGTGCGACATTTGGGTCTGTAGTTTCAAAAATGTGACCTCGGCGGCAGTTTCGAAAAGTAGCAACTTTTTTCTCTGATCCAAAAAATTCTGTGAAATTTAATATGGGGCCCTATGGGAGCGAAGCCTGCAGTTGCTCTCACGTTCAGGCATGTGTCGCCAAATGTGTAAGTCCGACTGATTCCATAGCTACATGTTTGCGACCAGCACAAAAATACCTACGTTTTGATGTATTAATTAACTATGAGGAGTGGACGTTGTGGGCTACAGAGCAATTTGTTCGGAAAATTTTCAAAAGATTTCAAAGCTTTCCCGCACTCTAGCGATGATGTCACACACTCTAGCCCTTAACGACCCACGCAATACACACCCATTATAAAATCTGAAACGGTCTGAAAATTTCACAAAACGTAAACTGCGATTTCGTGAAAACCGTGCCAGCTATCAAAAAATTTCCATTTGGCCAAATAAAGTCCCAAGTCTCGTGACCCGTTTAAACTTTTAATCCAGTTTCTACGTTAAAGTATGGCGACTCTGTATGGCCCCAAAGAGGAGTGTTTATGAGCACTCTTCACGTCGATTTTCAATGCATTCCAATGGAGCAAAAAAATCGCGCTTTCGCGCGATTTTCTCGGAAACCGCTGCGCGAATCTCTTAGCCAGGTCATAGCACACGATTCCCGATCATTCCGCACGTTTTGATGTATTTTTTGTACAGGTGTTGCCAATGCTGCCGGAGGAGTAGCGCGGCAAAGTTTGCAGAAGAAGAATAAGAAAATAAGCCCGTCGAATAATAGACCAGTGTGCTTCTAGGCACACTGGAATAACCTTAAACTAAGATGAAGGGGTGTTTGAGTTCGGCTTCTTAAGGTAGCTACCAAAAAGGTTTACCTGTTATGGGTGAAAATTATATTACCCTAGTAATACACAATCTATTTACACTCACAATGATGTATTTTAAATAACTGACCCTAGACAACTTCTCTGAATGAAAAATAAGTTTACTGACCGTTTTTAGCAATGTACAAATAATATTTACCCTTTTTGTTCAAAGAAAAAATAACAACAATAACACACTTTATGCCCCTTTAAAATCCTCAAAATACACACTTGAAATATTAGACCACAATGAAATTATCAGATTACCTGAGCAATTAGTTAGCAAAACTTAAATTACTTGGCCAGTTACTGGCAAAACTGAATTTGCTTACACAATTATACAGTAACATCACACTTAAATCAACTTAGATTCCCTTTGAAAATCCTATTTCTTCCCTTTTCTTTTTAACACTATTCCCCTATAGAAAATAACCAACTTCAGATCAAACACTGAACTCAATTAGACTCTAAACATTTCTGTGGGCCCACACACACACTCACACGCACGCACGCACGCACGCAAAATAATAAAAGTAGCAGGCCTGTACGTTGCTCGGTGCGGTGCGGCCGTCCAAATCTTTATCCTCAGCGAACAAAGACGTGAAAAGTCCAACTTACAGTTCGAAGTCTTCCTTGAAGAAACAGTTTGTAGTTCGGGAAAAACAGTTCAGGTCCGAGAGATGAATCCAGTGGAAACGGAAACGAAATCCCCGTCACGAAGCAGGCAAACCGTCCTCCTCACGTAGCGAGCGACAGTCCTCCTCACGTAGCAAGCGACAGTCCTCCTCACGTAGCAAGCGACAGTCCTCCTCACGTAGCGAGCAACAGCTTTCCTCACGTAGCGAGCAAGCGTCCTCCTCACGTGGCAAACAGTCTTCAGTTAGCAACGCCGTCCTCGTGGCTAGCAACTTACTGACGTTAGCATAGCAGCGACACAGCTCACACCAAACATTCACTTAATCCACTGTGATAAAAGCAAAACGGTGTGATAGTTCACAGCTACACTTTTCTACTGTTTACATAAAACATTCACCAGGCTATCAAACCCAGCGTTCTTCCCACTCCTTCCTTCTCTCTTTTCTCCGCGTCTCTTCTCCGTGTTTTTCTCTCTACTCCCGCCCCCTACTGGTTCTCTTCCTTAACTGCAGCCAATCACCACAGGTGTCATTGACTGATGACTCCAGTAACCAATCACACTTGGGAATGTTCTCTTCGTATATTTGACTTTGTCATTAGAAGTTAGACCTGAAAACAGTCTGTGTCACATAACCCACAACCTCCAGTATTCCAACCAGATATCTACCATACTGAGCTATCTGACCTGATACACTGATGTAATGTTTCCTTTTCTATTTGACTTGTCCATTTGAAGTAAGCCCTCAAAACTCAGTGTTTCACATAAGGATCAAACTCACAACCTCCAGTATTCCAACCAGACATCTACCACCTTGAGCTATTTCACAAGTCATTATATAGCATGTCAACAAGAGTACAAAAAAGTCAAAGTAAGGTATGATGAAAAAAGTCATAGTATGTCCAAAAACAAGTCATAGTAGTTTGTCGAAAGAAAGTAAAAAAAGTCACAGTGTGTCACAGTGTGTCGAAAAAAAGTCATAGTATAGTATTTCGAAAAAAAGAATAAAAAAAGTCATAGTATGTTGATAAAGTTAAAAAAAGTCATATATAGTATGTTGAAAAGTCATAGTATAGTATATCGAAAAAAAAGTTTAAAAAAAGTCATAGTATAATGTGTCAAAATTTTTTAAAATAAACCTCATTTAGTATGTTGAAAAACAGTAAAAAAAAAGTCATAATCATAGTAGTGTCGAAGTCATAGTATAGTGTCGAAAAAAAAGTCATAGTGTGTTGATAGTGTGTGTTCATAGTATAGTATTTTGAAAAACGTTATAGTCATATGTCATATGTTGAAAAAGAAGTCATAGTATAGTATGTCAAAAAAAAGTACAAAAAAAGTCATAGTTTAGTGTGTCAAAAAAAAGTAAAAGAATAGTATGTCGAAAAAAGATAAAAAAAAGTCAGTGTTGTATGTCGAAAAAATAGTTAAAAAAGTCATAGTATAGTATGTTGAAAAAAAGTCATAGTATAGTGTGTCGAAAAAAGAGAAAAAAAGTAATAGTATAGTATGTCGAGAAAATAGTTAAAAAAAGCCCTCATATAGTATGTCGAAAAACAGTAAAAAAAAGTCATAGTATGTTTATAAAAAGTAAAAAAAAAAGTCATGGTATAGTATGTTGAAAAAAGTCATAGTATAGTATGTTGAAAAAGAAGTCATAGTATAGTATGTAAAAAAAAGTACAAAAAAAGTCATAGTATAGTATGTTGAGAAAATAGTTAAAAAAGCCCTCTTATAGTATGTCAAAAAACAGTAAAAAAAAAGTCATAGTATAGTGTGTCGAAACAAGAGAAAAAAAATCTTAGTATAGTATGTCGAATAAAAAGTCATAGTTTAGTATGTCCAAAAAGTCAGTTTGTCAAAAAAAAGTCATAGTAAAGTTTGTCGAAAAAAGTCATAGTAGAGTGTGTCAAAAAAGCTCATAGTATAGTATGTCGAAAAAAAGTCAAAAAAAGTCATAGTATATTGTGTTGAAAAAAGACAAAAAGTCATCATATAGTGTGTCTAAAAAAAGTCAGTATAGTGTGTTGAAAAAAAGTTTAAAAAAGTCATAGTATAGTGTGTCAAAAAAGCTCATAGTATAGTATGTCGAAAAAAAGTCAAAAAAGTCATCAAATAGTGTGTCTAAAAAAAGTAGAAAAAAAAGTCAGTATAGTGTGTTGAAAAAAAGTTAAAAAAGTCATAGTATAGTGTGTCGAAAAAAGAGTAAACATAGTTGTAGTATAGTATAGTAAAAAGTCATTGTATAGTATGTCGAAAAAAAAATCTTAGTATAGTATGTCAAAAAAAGACTTAAAAAAGTCATAGTAGTTTGTTGAAAAAAAGTAAAAAAAGTAATTATGTGTCGAAAAAAAAGTCATACTATAGTATGTCTAAATAAAATTAAAAAAGTCATAATATAGTGTTGAAAAAAAAGTCATAGTATAGTGTGTCAAAAAAAGTTAAAAAAAAAAAGTCATAGTATAGTATGTCCAAAAAAAGAGTAAAAAAAGTCATAGTACAGTATACTGTAAAAAGATGAAAGAATTCATCGTATAGTATGTAAAAAAAAAAGTCATGTAGTGTGTCGAAAAAAGTCATAGTATAGTATGTCCAAAAAGAGAAAAAAGAAAATTCTTGATATATTATGTCGAAAAAAGGGTAAAAGAAAAAAAAGTCCCAATACAGTATTTCGAAAAAACAATAAAAGAAAGTCGTAGTATAGTATGTCTTATCTAACTGGAAGGGGAAGGAGCCCCAGTACTCAGACAGGAAGGAGTTTCCGACGATGACCTCTTTCTTCAGACGACGGTTTAGATAAAGAGCGATGTCGCTGCTGCCGGACACTCGCAGGTTCACAACAAAACACAGAAAATGATGAAAACATGTGGAAATTACAGCTGAGAAACACCTGATTCTGGTTGAAAACAGAAATATTAAAATGTTTGATTCTTATCATGTTAAAATATGTTCATCTGTGCGTTCTGATCGTTTTCTCTTTTAACAGTGATGCTGCGTCCAACACTCGGTCCTTTAACCAGCTCACCTCTGAAGGGAATACTCTGGAAAAACAAGACATCAGAAACAAGATCAATCACTACGTCAACAAGCAGGTCTTAGATCAGCTGAATAAGGAAAATAATTAAAGAGTTAAAGACAGTCAGAAGAAGGAGGATGTTTTCATTCCTTCATCAAAAAAATTATATTTACTACTTAACATCTGTCTGTCTCTTATTGATCTGAGTATATTAAATACAATTTCCTATTTATATAACACAGGCCTTGGTCACATGGTTATATAACATCACGCCGTCACATTTTTTTTTTCAATTTTGGGTAGCTCTATCTTTTTTCACCTTACATGTGTTTGCATCCCTGAATACATATTTTAAGAAATGTCAAAAAAAAATATTTAGGGAAATAGTATGTAAAGAGCTACAACAAATACTCACTTTGAATGTTTGGGCTGTACAATCATTTGTGCAATAATTCAACTGTGCAATACTCTGTCAGTAATACTGCATTTATACTGTACATTTCTAGAAATATTCTTATTTAATTCTTATTTATACCATTCTGGCATTTATAGTTAACAAACTTAATAGATCCCCCTTCTTAGCATTTTGTATTTACTTATTTGCACTGTGGTTATATATTGTAGGTCTGAATGCAAATCTTTGTAAATACAGTATTTCTTATATTCTCATTTCTTATATTTCTCTACATATACTGTGTTATATATTTTAGCATTATGTATATAATTGACATGTTACTTACTGCTTTATTTCCATTTTCTTATGTTTATATAAGAGCAACTGTAACGCCCCAATTTCCCTACGGGATCAATAAAGTATTTGTAATTCTGGTATTTTGTCTCTGTATTTTCTCTGAATAAAGTTTTATGGGAAGCAACAGATATTTGGTTAAAATGTGGTTGTTAGCAAGTAAAAAGCTATTACGTGGAACTGGCGTTAAATGGATAATAATCGTTGAAGTCTTCTTAAAGCTAGGGTTGGTTATCATGGTTGGTAACTTTCAAAAACATTTTTTTATATTTGTTGAAATTCTTATTAGATCCCGACAGCAATCAATAAATCAAATGCTCTGACAAAAAAAAAGGGATTATAGTTTAGTATGTCATAAAAAAAGGTCATCGGCATTAAGGTGGATATAAAAGCCATGCCTAGGAATAATGTGGCAAGCACGATCATATACAGTGGGAATAAAGTTGGCCCCCAAATGGACCCCTGGGGGACTCCAAAGTGTACAAGAAATGGGGCTGGAACATGGTCACCAAGACAAACTAAATATTTCTGTGTTTTGTTTCTATTAGAACAAAATGATTGGTTTTCTGTCGGATCATGATAACAGAACAGACAGGCAGCGCTACATCATCGTGAGGAAGACTAAATGCATTTTAAATCAAGTCGAAAATAGAAACAAAACATTAAAGGTTTTCTGTTGTCTGTTGGTGTGGCACCTCAAAGAATTGTCCCATACTGAAAGGGAAGGAGGAGGCCAGCTTATTCTCCTCTGGGCCCCAACACTCAGACAAGAAAGGAGTTTCTGACGAAGACCTCTTACGTCAGACAAGGGTTCAGATGAAAACTGACTGCCGGACACTCGCCGTTCACACCGAAACTGAAACGCAGAAAATGATGAAAACATGTCAACATTACAGCAGAGAAAAACCTGATTCTGGTTCAAAACACGTAAATAATAAAATGTTTGATTCTTATCATCTTAAAACATGAATAGTATGTCGAAAACAGTTGTAAAAAAGTCATAGTATAGTATGTCAAAAAAAGTCGTAAAAAAGTCATCAAAAAAATTCATTGAAAAAATTTGTTAAAAAGTTATGTCGTATAGTATGTCGAAAAAAGTCATCAAAAAGTCATCGAAAAAATTTATCGAAAAAAATTGTTAAAAAGTCAGAGTATAGTATGTTGAAAAAAAATTGTTAAAAAGTCATTGTATAGTATGTCGAAAAAGTCATAGTATAGTGTGTTGAAAAAAAATCATAGAATAGTATGTCGAAAGAAGTCATAGTATGCCAAAAAAAAATCATAGTCGTTACTATAGTATGTCGAAAAAAAGTTAAAGTCACAATATAGTATGCCGAAAGAAGTCATAGTATAGTTTATCGAAAAAAAAGTCATAGTATAGCATGTCAAAAAATAAGCTTGTATAGTATGTCAAAAAAAGAGGAAAATAGTCATGGTATAGTATGTCGAAAAAAGTCATAGAATAGTTTGTCGATACATTTTTTTTGCGATTAATCATGATTAACTATGGACAACCATGCGATTAATTGTGATTAAATATTCAAATTGATTGACAGCTTACTAGTGATAAATACATGGATTATGTTTAGGAGTTAATTAATGTTGAAGCTCCTATAAATGATAATTTGAGAGTACAAAAAGTCTCAAATTAAAATGTGGAGATGAAGGTAGCTGATGGCAGGGCTGACATTAAACACAACTACAGCACAATTCCAAAGACGGCATAGAGAGGAAAACAGTTTTCATTGGGGGGCCTAACTTAGGCAAAAACAGGCCATATCTTTGTTGTCACGCTTTCTGTTAATCAGTGACTCACTCAGACCTTGGAAATAATGTGTAATGGCACGTACGTCCTGTCAGTGAGATGGACAGGTCTGTTTAAGCTTTGAAGATTTACACTGACGGTCTCATCTCGTATCTCATCCTCTGTACCCGCTCCCTCACTTGCATCCCATTCATCCCAGCTAAATAGGAACAAGAACAAAGCATTTTGGGTGCTGCTTCTGCTCTTCTTCAGTCTGCAGCCTTATATTGCTAGGCTTGTACCATGTCCCAATTCAGAAATAGCTACTTGTTATCATCCCTCTGATCTTCTGAGGACAGTTGCACAGACTGTTGGGACTTTACTTGAGAAGTCTACAAAGAATGTGGGTGAAAAACAAGGGCGCTAATGATCTTGGAGAGATTTAGAGAGAGTGGGTTGAGGATTCTGAGTCTTTCACTGATGAAACTGGGTTAACTGTTGTTCAAAAAGAATTTGCTCGCTGCGATTGACGGTGTGTTCTGGTGTGGTTCGGGTGGTAGGGAGGGACAAGCCTAGAATTATTTGAACCAATCTAGACAATTGTGAAAGTAAACAAACAAATATTACCAATGAACTGAATATGACAGCCGATAATGCAGGCCTAACAGGAATGACAATTTCAACTCCCAACAAGCTTTGGATGATAGCGCTGCACGATTATGGGCAAAATGATAATCACCATTATTTTGATCAATATTGAGATCATGATTATTCATCACGACTATTCTTAGTTTTTAGGGAAAAAAATATTTTGATTGCATTTTCACATTTAAATAAACAGAGCGCTGCTTTCACTTCTGTGTTACATTCCAACCGTCAAAAAATCTAAGTGTTATCTTTTTACTTTGTTATTGTCATCTATAGTGGTTATTTGCATAAAAACACACAATTCAAATGATTAGGGAATAAATTATTGTATTTGTATTTAAATATTTGCTTCAATTAAAATAAATCTTGGCATTAGTAGTTCCAGTGTGCCTAGAAGCACAAGGCAAAGCCTTGTGCAAAGCACACTGGTTTATTATCCTGCGGGCTTATTCCAGTGTGCCTAGAAGCACAAGGCAAAGCCTTGTGCAAAACACACTGGTCTATTATTCGTCGGGCTTATTCCAGTGTGCCTAGAAGCAGAAGGCAAAGCCTT
The DNA here is from genome assembly GCF_043250625.1 of Sebastes fasciatus. Lineage (NCBI taxonomy): Eukaryota > Metazoa > Chordata > Actinopteri > Perciformes > Sebastidae > Sebastes > Sebastes fasciatus. The sequence continues at coordinate 26,441,461 of NC_133804.1, forward strand.
GTGCAAAGCACACTGGTCTATTATTCGTCGGGCTTATTCCAGTGTGCCTAAGCACAAGGCAAAGCCTTGTGCAAAGCACACTGGTCTATTATTCGTCGGGCTTATTCTTATTCAGACTTCTGCCTAAACTTTGGCACGCTACTCCTCCGGCAGCGTTGCCAACACCTGTACAAAAAATACATCAAAACGTGCGGAATGATCGGGAATCGTGTGCTATGACCTGGCTAAGAGATTCGCGCAGCGGTTTCCGAGAAAATCGCGCGAAAGCGCGATTTTTTTGCTCCATTGGAATGCATTGAAAATCGACGTGAAGAGTGCTCATAAACACTCCTCTTTGGGGCCATACAGAGTCGCCATACTTTAACGTAGAAATGGGATTAAAAGTTTAAACGGGTCACGAGACTTGGGACTTTACTTGGCCAAATGGAAATTTTTTGATAGCTGGCACGGTTTTCACGAAATCGCAGTTTACGTTTTGTGAAATTTTCAGACCGTTTCAGATTTTATAATGGGTGTGTATTGCGTGGGTCATTAAGGGCTAGAGCGCGTGACATCATCGCTAGAGTGCGGGAAAGCTTTGAAATCTTTTGAAAATTTTCCGAACAAATTGCTCTGTAGCCCACAACGTCCACTCCTCATACACAATTAATACATCAAAACGTAGGTATTTTTGTGCCGGTCGCAAACATGTAGCTATGGAATCAGTCGGACTTACACATTTGGCGACACATGCCTGAACGTGAGAGCAACTGCAGGCTTCGCTCCCATAGGGCCCCATATTAAATTTCACAGAATCTTTTGGATCAGAGAAAAAAGTTAATACTTTTCGAAACTGCTGCCGAGGTCACATTTTTGAGACTACAGACCCAAATGTCGCACCATTTGTTCATCAGAGACTCCTAACTGGTCTCATGAACAATCTAAGCGATAGGAGCCACGGTTTCTGTCGTAGAAGCACTTTTATGACATGTACGTCTCTGGTTAACTCCTATTATAAACTGCCCCACTGCAGCAGTTGCCAATCGCCACGGCAACTTCAGATTGCTGCTAGACAGCTGATTCACATTAGCCAATCAGAGCAGGCTAACTAACACACACACACACCCACACACACACACACACACACACACACGCACGCTATTTACTGTATCACGCCATTTCAGTGAGCCAGCATGCTCTAAACCAGGGCTTCAATGGATCAGGGCCATAATTAATGTGATCAATTACACCTGTGATTAAAAGCCCCCAACTCTCATTGTATGATAACAGGAACTAGGTATTCACCTACTTTTCAAAATAAAAGCCCTCAACTCTTACTTTATAATAACAGGAAACTAAACACTCCTCTCGGCCCCCCAATCACCATGGCAACCAGTGACAGAATGATCGGGAATGGTGTGCTATGACTGTTCTAAGAGATTCGCGTAGCGGTCTCCGAAAAAATCGCGCGAAAGCGCGATTTCTTTGCTCCATAGGAATGAGTGGCAAATCGACGTGAAGAGAGCTCAAAAATACTCGTCTTTAGGGCCATAAAGAGTCGCCATACTTTAACGTAGAAAAATGATTAAAAGTTTAAACGGGTCACGAGACTTGGGACTTTATTGGGCCTATCATCCCCCTCTTCTAACCTCACTATAGTCTTCAGACCCACCCCAGCACCAGGCACACTGGTCAAAATTTCTTGCGAAATTTTCTAGTTCCAGTGTGCCTAAGCACAAGGCAAAGCCTTGTGCAAAGCACACTGGTCTATTATTCGTCGGGCTTATTTCTTATTCAGACTTCTGCCTAAACTTTGGCACGCTACTCCTCCGGCAGCGTTGCCAACACCTGTACAAAAAGTACATCAAAACGTGCGGAATGATCGGGAATCGTGTGCTATGACCTGGGTAAGAGATTCGCGCAGCGGTTTCCGAGTAAATAGCGCGAAAGCGCGATTTTTTTCTCCATTGGAATGCATTGAAAATCGACGTGACGAGTGCTCAAAAACACTCCTCTTTGGGGCCATACAGAATCGCCATACTTTAACGTACAAGCGTGATTAAAAGTTTAAACGGGTCACGAGACTTGGGACTTTATTTGGCCAAATGGAAATTTTTTGATAGCTTGCACGGTTTTCACGAAATCGCAGTTTACGTTTTGTGAAATTTTCAGACCGTTTCAGATTTTATAATGGGTGTGTATTGCGTGGGTCGTTAAGGGCTAGAGCACGTGACATCATCGCTAGAGTGCGGGAAAGCTTTGAAATCTTTTGAAGATTTTCCGAACAAATTGCTCTGTAGCCCACAACGTCCACTACTCATACACAATTAATACATCAAAACGTAGGTATTTTTGTGCCGGTCGCAAACATGTAGCTATGGAATCAGTCGGACTTACAGATTTGGCGACACATGCCTGAACGTGAGAGCAACTGCAGGCTTCGCTCCCATAGGGCCCCATATTAAATTTCACAGAATTTTTTGGATCAGAGAAAAAAGTTACTACTTTTCGAAACTGCCGCCGAGGTCACATTTTTGAGACTACAGACCCAAATGTCGCACCATTTGTTCATCAGAGACTCCTAACTGGTCTCATGAACAATCTAAGCGATAGGAGCCACGGTTTCTGTCGTAGAAGCACTTTTATGACATGTACGTCTCTGGTTAACTCCTATTATAAACTGCCCCACTGCAGCAGTTGCCAATCGCCACGGCAACTTCAGATTGCTGCTAGACAGCTGATTCTCATTAGCCAATCAGAGCAGGCTGACTAACACACACACACACACACACACACACACACACACACACACACACACACACGCACGCTATTTACTGTATCACGCCATTTCAGTGAGCCAGCATGCTCTAAACCAGGGCTTCAATGGATCAGGGCCATAATTAATGTGATCAATTACACCTGTGATTAAAAGCCCCCAACTCTCATTGTATGATAACAGGAACTAGGTATTCACCTACTTTTCAAAATAAAAGCCCTCAACTCTTACTTTATAATAACAGGAAACTAAACACTCCTCTCGGCCCCCCAATCACCATGGCAACCAGTGACAGAATGATCGGGAATGGTGTGCTATGACTGTTCTAAGAGATTCGCGTAGCGGTCTCCGAAAAAATCGCGCGAAAGCGCGATTTCTTTGCTCCATAGGAATGAGTGGCAAATCGACGTGAAGAGAGCTCAAAAATACTCGTCTTTAGGGCCATAAAGAGTCGCCATACTTTAACGTAGAAAAATGATTAAAAGTTTAAACGGGTCACGAGACTTGGGACTTTATTGGGCCTATCATCCCCCTCTTCTAACCTCACTATAGTCTTCAGACCCACCCCAGCACCAGGCACACTGGTCAAAATTTCTTGCGAAATTTTCTAGTTCCAGTGTGCCTAAGCACAAGGCAAAGCCTTGTGCAAAGCACACTGGTCTATTATTCGTCGGGCTTATTTCTTATTCAGACTTCTGCCTAAACTTTGGCACGCTACTCCTCCGGCAGCGTTGCCAACACCTGTACAAAAAGTACATCAAAACGTGCGGAATGATCGGGAATCGTGTGCTATGACCTGGGTAAGAGATTCGCGCAGCGGTTTCCGAGTAAATAGCGCGAAAGCGCGATTTTTTTCTCCATTGGAATGCATTGAAAATCGACGTGACGAGTGCTCAAAAACACTCCTCTTTGGGGCCATACAGAATCGCCATACTTTAACGTACAAGCGTGATTAAAAGTTTAAACGGGTCACGAGACTTGGGACTTTATTTGGCCAAATGGAAATTTTTTGATAGCTTGCACGGTTTTCACGAAATCGCAGTTTACGTTTTGTGAAATTTTCAGACCGTTTCAGATTTTATAATGGGTGTGTATTGCGTGGGTCGTTAAGGGCTAGAGCACGTGACATCATCGCTAGAGTGCGGGAAAGCTTTGAAATCTTTTGAAGATTTTCCGAACAAATTGCTCTGTAGCCCACAACGTCCACTACTCATACACAATTAATACATCAAAACGTAGGTATTTTTGTGCCGGTCGCAAACATGTAGCTATGGAATCAGTCGGACTTACAGATTTGGCGACACATGCCTGAACGTGAGAGCAACTGCAGGCTTCGCTCCCATAGGGCCCCATATTAAATTTCACAGAATTTTTTGGATCAGAGAAAAAAGTTACTACTTTTCGAAACTGCCGCCGAGGTCACATTTTTGAGACTACAGACCCAAATGTCGCACCATTTGTTCATCAGAGACTCCTAACTGGTCTCATGAACAATCTAAGCGATAGGAGCCACGGTTTCTGTCGTAGAAGCACTTTTATGACATGTACGTCTCTGGTTAACTCCTATTATAAACTGCCCCACTGCAGCAGTTGCCAATCGCCACGGCAACTTCAGATTGCTGCTAGACAGCTGATTCTCATTAGCCAATCAGAGCAGGCTGACTAACACACACACACACACACACACACACACACACACACACACACACACACACATTTTAACTATGTAACTCTTATTAGCAAATAGGCCCACAGTTATAGGAGGAGCACAGCTCCTCCTATAACATTTATACATTATAATTTAAACATTATAATATACATTTAAACATTATATACATGCATTATACACAGTTATAGGAGGAGCGAAAGAAAATACATTTTCAGATCACCAACCACTCAAAAACAACCAGTGTTGTAATTAGGTAGAATGAATAAACCGTTTCTATATTCATACCAAACCATAAATACCAGTATATTATCAATTTTAAATACATAAAATATATTAATAAGACAACCATTTCTAGTCTCTTTGGTTCAGTGTGCTCTGCAGCGTAATTTCAATCTGGCATTGCAGAACAGAAGCTGCGGCCTACCGTAGCGTACAGGCCTACAGTTATAGGAGGAGCGAAGCTCTCTTTCCACTGTTCCAACAATCACAAACTCTGGTTTTGGTCAAAATAAACCCTTAATTCATAGCATCAACAGATAGATATTCAGTTTGTTCAGTTCAGTAACATTTTTGACGCTGCATGGCGCTGTTGTGTGTGTTCGTGCGTGTGTTAATCTCCCGACAGAGGGTGCAGAGGACAGAAGCTGCTCACAGTTTAAATGACACCAATAGCTTACTGTGTGTCACCTAGCATAGTTTTTATAGCATGACTAACTTGAGTTTTGAACTAATGTTTCCCGCCAGTAGGTGGCTAATCACGTTGTTTTGATTTCAAATGTAAACTCACTTTCATTGGTCAGACTATGACCCAATGTGTAACCTGTTGCTAGGGGTCAGGGGGGCCCCAGCAACCAGCCTGACGAATCAGATGACACCTCTCAAATTAAAGAACTCTCATTGGCTCTTTGTTTTGTGGCCTTCATTTAAATACCGTCTTCACGTCTCCTTCTGCCTCTCTGACTTCTGTTTGAGGTGAGTCTCACGTTAACTGTGTATTTAGCTAGCTAGCCTCACAGATTAGCATTTTAAGGTTGAACTTAATGAAAACATGTAAATGTCCTGTTACTGTTGCTGTGAATATAAATATCTATATTTATATTTATTTAGATTATAGATCCACGTCAACGTTCGATTGCTGCTAGACAGCTGATTCACATTAGCCAATCAGAGCAGGCTGACTAACTAACACACACACACACACACACACACTATTTACTGTATCACGCCATTTCAGTGGGCCAACATGCTCTAAACAAGGGCTTCAATGGATCAGGGCCATTATTTATGTTATGAATTACACCTGTGATTAAAAGCCCCCAACTCTCATTGTATGATAACAGGAAACTAGGTATTCTCCTACTTTTCAAAATAAAAGCCTATAAAATGACCTCACTATGGACCTCAGACAGTCTGAATCTGCCCCCCCCCCAACCATCCCCAAGCACCAGGCACACTGGTCAAAATTTCTTGCGAAATTTTCTAGTGAAGTCTTACTATTCCTCTTCTTACGGTTTTTGCCGCACTACTCCTGCCGCAGTGTTGCCAACACCTGTACAAAAAGTACATCAAAAACGTGCGGAATGATCGGGAATGGTGTGCTATGACCTGTCTAAGAGATTCGCGTAGCGGCCTCCGAAAAAATCGCGCGAAAGCGCGATTTATTTGCTCGACATGAATGAGTGGCAAATCGATGTGAAGAGAGCTCAAAAACACTCATCTTTAGGGCAATACAGAGTCGCCATACTTTAACGTAGAAGAATTATTAAAAGTTTAAAAGGATCACGAGACTTGGGACTTTATTGGTCCTATCATCCCCCTTCTTATAACCTCACTGTGGTCCTCAGACCCCCCCCAGCACCAGGCACACTGGTCAAAATTTCTTGCGAAATTTTCTAGTGAAGTCTTACTATTCCTCTTCTTACGGTTTTTGCCGCGCTACTCCTCCCTCAGCGTTGCCAACAATGCCTGGAAGGCACGTTCACATTCATCATTCCATATCACTTTCGAGGTTGATTTTTTTGTTAGTTCGGTGAGTGGTGCCGCCAATGTAGAGAAATGGGGAGCAAACCTTCTGTACCACCCCACCAGTCCTAAAAAGGATCTCACTTGCTTCTTGGTCAGGGGTCTTGGAATCATCTGTATGGCCTTTATCTTCTCTATTTGTGGCCTTATCTGCCCACGGCCGACCAGGTACCCAAGGTATTTCACCTCCTCCTGAGCCCAGGAACACTTGTTTGCATTCAGGGTCAGCCCAGCTTCCTGTATCTTGCTTAGGACGATTTCAAGATGCTGCAAGTGTTCTTCCCAGGATTCACTGTAGATTACCACATCATCAAGATAGGCAGCTGAAAACCTGGAGCAATCATTAAGAACAATGTCCATTAATCTTTGAAAGGTCGCAGGTGCGCCATGAAGGCCAAAGAGTAACACAGTGTACTGGAACAAGCCCATCCCTGGAATCTGGAACGCTGTGTATTCTTTGCAAGATGGGTCAAGAGGCACTTGCCAGTAACCTTTACAAAGGTCTAATGCTGTGATGTAGTTGGCTTTCCCGATTCTCTCTAGCAGCTCATCAATACGGGGCATGGGATATGAATCAAAACAGGAAATACTGTTCTGTTTCCTCATGTCTGAACAGAACCGAGGTTGAGTACAATTTTTCTTGGGAACAAGCACTATGGGGTTTGACCACTCACTTCTGGATGGTTCAATGACTCCCATGTCCAACATCATCTGCACCTCCTTCTTCAGTGGTCCCATCATTCCAGTGTGCATAGAAGCACAAGGCAAAGGTATTCACCTACTTTTCAAAATAAAATCCCTCAACTCTTACTGTATGTTAACAGGAAACTAAACACTCCTCACGGCCCCCCAATCACCATGGCAACCACTGACAGACACGCACGCAGCGAAAGGGCCTACAGTTATGACCTCACTATGGACCTCAGACAGTCTGAATCTGCCCCCCCCCCACCCATCCCCAAGCACCAGGCACACTGGTCAAAATTTCTTGCGAAATTTTCTAGTTCCAGTGTGCCTAAGCACAAGGCAAAGCCTTGTGCAAAGCACACTGGTCTATTATTCGTCGGGCTTATTCCAGTGTGCCTAGAAGCACAACTCTTATTAGCAAATAGGCCCACAGCGCGTGACATCATCGCTAGAGTGCGGGAAAGCTTTGAAATCTTTTGAAAATTTTCCGTACAAATTGCTCTGTAGCCCACAACGTCCACTCCTCATACACAATTAATACATCAAAACGTAGGTATTTTTGTGCCGGTCGCAAACATGTAGCTATGGAATCAGTCGGACTTACACATTTGGCGACACATGCCTGAACGTGACAGCAACTGCAGGCTTCGCTCCCATAGGGCCCCATATTAAATTTCACAGAATTTTTTGGATCAGAGAAAAAAGTTAATACTTTTCGAAACTGCCGCCGAGGTCACATTTTTGAAACTACAGACCCAAATGTCGCACCATTTGTTCATCAGAGACTCCCAACTGGTGTCATGAACAATCTAAGCGATAGGAGTCACGGTTTCTGTCGTAGAAGCACTTTTATGACATGTACGTCTCTGGTTAACTCCTATTATAAACTGCCCCACTGCAGCAGTTGCCAATCGCCACGGCAACTTCAGATTGCTGCTAGACAGCTGATTCTCATTAGCCAATCAGAGCAGGCTGACTAACACACACACACACACACGCATACTATTTACTGTATCATGCCATTTCAGTGAGCCAGCATGCTCTAAACCAGGGCTTCAATGGATCAGGGCCATAATTAATGTGATCAATTACACCTGTGATTAAAAGCCCCCAACTCTCATTGTATGATAACAGGAACTAGGTATTCACCTACTTTTCAAAATAAAATCCCTCAACTCTTACTTTATAATAACAGGAAACTAAACACTCCTCTCGGCCCCCCAATCACCATGGCAACCAGTGACAGAATGATCGGGAATGGTGTGCTATGACTGTTCTAAGACATTCGCGTAGCGGTCTCCGAAAAAATCGCGCGAAAGCGCGATTTCTTTGCTCCATAGGAATGAGTGGCAAATCGACGTGAAGAGAGCTAAAAAATACTCGTCTTTAGGGCCATAAAGAGTCGCCATACTTTAACGTAGAAAAATGATTAAAAGTTTAAACGGGTCACGAGACTTGGGACTTTATTGGGCCTATCATCCCCCTCTTCTAACCTCACTATAGTCTTCAGACCCCCCCCAGCACCAGGCACACTGGTCAACATTTAACCAACTTCTTTAGGTATAGGCAACAAAACTACAATTTCTTTAGGTTTAGCCAAAAAAATCAGTTAAGTTTAGGTAAAAACATCATGTTTTGGGTTAAAACTACAAACAACAACAGCTACACAGCTAACCCATTGCATTATCCGACACATATTAAGATAATCCACATTAACTGTGAATTGGTTTAAAACAAACATAGAAATTCAGAGATTCTCAAACTACCACATTGCATAACTCTTTGTTCACTGTGAGGGTTTTTTCCTGTCCATGAAGTGCTTACTTCTTGTAGAGCACAGAGGTTGTAAGAAAGTGGTCGTGGTTAATACAAAAGAAACTCAGACTTTAACCTTAAGGGAAAGAATCTGGTTTTGGTTACATATTGATGTTTATGCATCCTGTCTCGTGTCAGCTTGACTTTATCAATAATTAACCAAGACGATGATGTTTCCCTAACTTTAAAGTGCTTTGAGTTGCTTCAACATTACCAAACTAGGGTTATCATATTAGTTGTGACCTCCCTCTTCACCAAAACGCTCACAAAACTAAAGGCTCCAAGGAAATTTATTTCGTCATTGGAGTAGCAACTTCAGGACACTTTTTTTTTTAAGTCATGGGAATATTAGATCTGTTTCTCCAGTCCTCCAGCTCTGTCTCCCTGGTGGGGGCTCTGGTGGTCCTGCTGCTCGTCTACCTAGTTCCAGTGTGCCTAGAAGCACAAGGCAAAGCCTTGTGCAAAGCACACTGGTCTATTATCCTGCGGGCTTATTCCAGTGTGCCTAGAAGCACAAGGCAAAGCCTTGTGCAAAGCACACTGGTCTATTATTCGTCGGGCTTATTCCAGTGTGCCTTACTATTCCTCTTCTTCCTCTTCTGGAACGCTGTGTATTCTTTGCAAGATGGGTCAAGAGGCACTTGCCAGTAACCTTCATCCATCATCAAGATAGGCAGCTGAAAACCTGGAGCAATCATTAAGAACAATGTCCATTAATCTTTGAAAGGTCGCAGGTGCGCCATGAAGGCCAAAGAGTAACACAGTGTACTGGAACAAGCCCATCCCTGGAATCTGGAACGCTGTGTATTCTTTGCAAGATGGGTCAAGAGGCACTTGCCAGTAACCTTTACAAAGGTCTAATGCTGTGATGTAGTTGGCTTTCCCGATTCTCTCTAGCAGCTCATCAATACGGGGCATGGGATATGAATCAAAACAGGAAATACTGTTCAGTTTCCTCATGTCTGAACAGAACCGAGGTTGAGTACAATTTTTCTTGGGAACAAGCACTACGGGGTTTGACCACTCACTTCTGGATGGTTCAATGACTCCCATGTCCAACATCATCTGCACCTCCTTCTTCAGTGGTCCCATCATTCCAGTGTGCATAGAAGCACAAGGCAAAGGTATTCACCTACTTTTCAAAATAAAATCCCTCAACTCTTACTGTATGTTAACAGGAAACTAAACACTCCTCACGGCCCCCCAATCACCATGGCAACCACTGACAGACACGCACGCAGCGAAAGGGCCTACAGTTATGACCTCACTATGGACCTCAGACAGTCTGAATGTGCCCCCCCCCCCACCCATCCCCCCAGCACCAGGCACACTGGTCAAAATTTCTTGCGAAATTTTCTAGTTTTCTTATTCAGACTTCTGCCTAAACTTTGCCGCGCTACTCCTCCGGCAGCGTTGCCAACACCTGTACAAAAAGTACATCAAAACGTGCGGAATGATCGGGAATCGTGTGCTATGACCTGACTAAGAGATTCGCGCAGCGGTTTCCGAGAAAATCGCGCGAAAGCGCGATTTTTTTGCTCCATAGGAATGCATTGAAAATCGACGTGAAGAGTGCTCAAAAGCACTCCTCTTTGGGGCCATACAGAATCGCCATACTTTAACGTACAAGCGTGATTAAAAGTTTAAACGGGTCACGAGACTTGGGACTTTATTTGGCCAAATGGAAATTTTTTGATAGCTGGCACGGTTTTCACGAAATCGCAGTTTACGTTTTGTGAAATTTTCAGACCGTTTCAGATTTTATAATGGGTGTGTATTGCGTGGGTCGTTAAGGGCTAGAGCGCGTGACATCATCGCTAGAGTGCGGGAAAGCTTTGAAATCTTTTGAAAATTTTCCGTACAAATTGCTCTGTAGCCCACAACGTCCACTCCTCATACACAATTAATACATCAAAACGTAGGTATTTTTGTGCCGGTCGCAAACATGTAGCTATGGAATCAGTCGGACGTACACATTTGGCGACACATGCCTGAACGTGACAGCAACTGCAGGCTTCGCTCCCATAGGGCCCCATATTAAATTTCACAGAATTTTTTGGATCAGAGAAAAAAGTTAATACTTTTCGAAACTGCCGCCGAGGTCACATTTTTGAAACTACAGACCTAACTACAGACCTAACTCCTATTATAAACTGCCCCACTGCAGCAGTGGCCAATCACCATGGCAACTTTTGATTGCTGCTAGACAGCTGATTCTCATTAGCCAATCAGAGCAGGCTGACTAACACACACACACACACACACACGCACACTATTTACTGTATCACGCCATTTCAGTGAGCCAGCATGCTCTAAACCAGGCTTCAATGGATCAGGGCCATAATTAATGTGATCAATTACACCTGTGATTAAAAGCCCCCAACTCTCATTGTATGATAACAGGAAACTAGGTATTCACCTACTTTTCAAAATAAAATCCCTCAACTCTTACTGTATGTTAACAGGAAACTAAACACTCCTCACGGCCCCCCAATCACCATGGCAACCACTGACAGACACGCATGCAGCAAAAGGGCCTACAGTTATGACCTCACTATGGACCTCAGACAGTCTGAATCTGCCACCCCCCTCACCCATCCCCCCCAGCACCAGGCACACTGGTCAAAATTTCTTGCGAAATTTTCTAGTTATATATTATAAGCTGTTTAGAGGTAGTGTTAGGAAGTTAAACAGGTCATATTTCTCTCTCTAATATCCATTTTATATTGCTGTGAAAACATCTCAAGTTTCTCGCCAAAAACTACATTTTAAAAGATTACATTTGAACGCATCATGATAGCGTTATAATTTGTCATCGCCTAATATAATACTCCTACTTACTGAGTAACGCTTGAAAGCATCATAATGTAACTACATTGGACCTCCGTTAACGGGGCTCTTTAGCTCCGTGCTGTTGGCAGACGAGGCGGTCAGAAGTGTCCGATTAAGTTTGTTGTTTCAATTGTTTCATAGGTTGTTCCATAGGTTGTTTTCTATGAGGGCAGCACGTATTTTAAAGTCAATCATGTTCACTTAATCGTGGGAAGCCAAAACCGTGAATGTGATTAATAATCGATTAATTGTGCAGCCCTATTGGATGGTCAAAATCTCTGTCTCTAAAGATATGTATATGGGATTTTGCAGATTCACTTAAACACACACATACGCAACATGAGCTCTATGTACGTTCTTTAACATTATGTACAGTTCGAGGACCTTGGAACCACACATCTCCCGTGATGTTCACTGAGGTAAATCACAATATTGACCAAATTGCAGAGGAGTTCAATGTGTATGTTACTCTTGTTCTGTTGTTGTATTGCCTGATACTATCTGTCTGGTGCTGCACGTTTTTTGTGATGCCTGTCTGCATGTCCTGCTGTCTTTTTAACTTTTGACATTTCTTTTTAGCCCCTAACCCCTTCCCACAAGAGGCTTTTTGCCTTTTGCCAGGCTGCCATTGTAAATAATTTGTCATTAATTGACTTGCCTGGTTTAATAAAGGTTAAATAAATAATAATAAAAAAAACCTATAACCTACAGTGTGGCATCAATGATTGCCAGAGAGCTTTTTCAAAACTTACATGGTGACTCAGTGTTTGCTTTTACGGTGGCTAAAGAATGTCAAAAGAAGAGTTATTGGTTAATAATTAAAAATGATGTCAACTTTAACAGGATGGCACGCTGCCCCTGGCAAAGACCTACAATGGTCAAAACATGTTGGCTTTTTTAACGATTTAGCCCAGGGGTGTCAAACTCATTTTAGCTCAGGGGCCACATGGAGAAAAATCTATTCTCAAGTGGGCCGGACCGGTAAAATCATGGCATAATAACTTAAAAATAACGACAACTTCAGATTGTTTTCTTTGTTTTACTTTGGTCCAAAATAGTACAAGCACATTCTGAAAATGTACACATCACAAATAATCCTCTTGACAAAACACTTCAAGTTAGTTGAAAATTCTGAGGAAAAAATTGGTGCAATTTCAAGAACACAATGCCTCAGTGATTGGAACTTAAACTTCGTCTCAGTGTATCTACAAAGCCATTAAACTTTAAGTCACAGCCTATCTGGGATTGAACAAAATACGAAATAAATAATAAATAAATAAAACAACTCTTCTAGGTATCAAATACCTCATTTGTCATTTCCACATATTAATCCTGTGCTAACTCAACAAACCATACAAACTGAGGTAGAAACTATTCAAGAGGGTTGAGTTACTCCCTGCCTTGTAGGCTAAACTATTTATTGATAGAAAAATAAAAGCTGTGCAATGCATGAACAATTTCAACAAACCAAACTTATGAATTGAAGTGACTGACATTATTACAGTAAATCACACACTGTTCACTTTCTTTAAATTTCCACAGAAGACAATCATTTTCACAGAACTATATCAGGGTGCAGTGTCTCATGCAGCATTTTAAGTGGGATTACCCATTGTTTATTTCACTCCTGAAACCTGGCATCTTTTAGCTTTCACAAGTGCATCAATATCAGGCGTCACATCCTGAGTGGCAGCCAATTTCAGGATGTTATTCAAGTGCTTGTTCGTGAGCCTTGAGCGCAGATTTGTTTTATTGATGCTCATTACAGAGAAAACTTGCTCACAAAGATATGTGGTTCCAAACATGCACAACACTTTTGCAGCAAGGGCTGTCAAGTTGGGGTAACGTGGCAAGAGATACTGATAAAATGTGTCCAAGCCAGCTGCAGCAAATTTGCCCTTCAAATCTGAGTCACACTGCAAGTCTATTATTTCAAGTTGGATGTTGACGGGCAGATCAGAGGCATTCGCGGTGAATGGCGAGCAAAACACTTTGAAGTCTTTCTCCAGTTCACCAAAAATCTGAAAACGTTGCTCAAACTCCCGCAATAGTCCCGTTATTTTATCTTTGAACCGCTTCATGTCTGCGGCATGTTGGGTCGCGCACACATCTTTCAGACAAGGAAAGTGAGCTGCATCACCACCTGCGAGTTGCGTCTCCCACAATGACAGCTTCAACTTGAACGCACATATGCTGTCATAATACTGCGTGACAACTTTGTTGCGCCCTTGCAGCATTTTGTTCAAGTTATTCAAGTGCTCTGTAACATCCACCATAAATGCAAGGTCCTGCATCCATTCTGTGGACTGAAATTCTAACACTGGTTTGCCCTTTTTTTCCATGAACTGTTCAATTTCCTCTCGTAATTCAAAGAAACGCCTCAGCACAGCACCTCGGCTTAACCATCTTACCTCGGTGTGGTATGGCAGCCCATGGTTGTGGTCTTTCTCTCTGAGAAGGCTGTCAAACTGACGGTGATTCAGGCCTCTGGATCGGATGAAATTAACAGTTTGGACGACCACCTTCATGACGTTATCCATCTTTAATGACTTGCAACACAAAGCCTCCTGATGCAAAATACAGTGAAAAGTCCAAAAATCACGTTCTCCATTTGCAGTCTGCACTTTCTCTCTGAACTTTGTCACAACACCTGCTTTTTTCCCGATCATTGAGGGCGCACCATCTGTAGCCAGGCTGACAGCGCGGGACCAGTCCACTCCGACCCTGTCCAGGGCGCCGACGAGTGCGGTGAAAATATCAGCTGCTGTTGTGGTATCCGTCATTGGCACCAACTCCACGAACTCCTCGGTGATGGTCAAAGTGTCATCAACTCCGCGGATGAATATGGCCAGTTGCGCAACATCTGTAATGTCAGTGCTTTCGTCAATTGCAACTGAAAACGCAATAAATGACTTTACTTTGCGCTTCAATTGGCTGTCCAAATCCGCCGAAAGATCAGAAATCCTGTCTGCAACTGTGTTTCTTGTCAGGCTGATATTTGAAAAAACCTGGCGCTTTTCAGGGCACACAATCTCCGCAGCCTTCAGCATGCATGTTTTCACAAATTCCCCCTCACTAAATGGCTTTGAAGCCACTGCAATTTCATTAGCAATAAGGTAGCTAGCTTTCACTGCAGCGTCACTGATTTCTCGGCTATGAGTAAACACAGACTGCTGTTTCTTCAGACCCGCCAACAATTCATTCACCTTCTCTCTTCTCTGTTGTCCTTGAAAGTTGTTGTATTTGTCGGCATGAAGAGTCTCATAGTGGCGACGAACGTTATATTCTTTCAGCACTGAAACTTGCTGTAAACACAACAAACACACAGCTTTCCCATTCACTTCCGTGAAGAAATAGGAGGATGACCATTTTTCTTGGAACAGTCTGCACTCTGCGTCCACTTTTCTCTTTTTTGACAGAGACATTTTGGGGCAATGAGGGTGCCAAAGCACGTAATGTTCAAATCGGGCAGGCAGAATGACAAGCTAGCTCCGGACTAGCTGTAGCCTACTTCCTTAGCCCCGGTATAAACATTTTGCTTGTGTAAGGCAGTAGCCTAAATCAGCCACCAGGTGTCGCTGGTGCGCTGTAATTCCCATCCAGAATTGCACAATAGACATGGTTGTCCCTTACAGGACACCGTAGTTAAAAGTTACGTGGGGACGCCATCTTTTTTTCTGTTTACTTTTCTTTATTACTTCGTAAGGTCAGCGTGGCGGCCCGCATCGTAGTACAATATATTAATTAAAAACACCCTTCCTGTTCATCTTTTTCTACTAAATTTATAATTGAGATGTTGCCTTTCACTTATTATTATTATAGATATGTTTTATATGTAAATAGTGGCCGTAATGTTGGCATTTTACCGTGCAGAGCAGAGCAGCCGCTCTAATACAGGCGGGAGAATTAGCCTGTTGACTTATTGTTTGCTAGCTGTCTTGTTGTTGTTTCATTTAAATTATTTTTACATTAGATTTTACGTTAAGAGTGCCTTATATCATTTTATGTGTTGTAATTTACTTCCATGTTAGTGTTTAGTGTTTATTTTTGTAATAGAATACATTTTCTCATGGAGTTTATTTACTTTTCTTTATTACTTCGTAAGGTTGTGGACGAACAATGAGATGACAGCAGATGTTGTGGACAAATAAAGTCTTCCCGGTCTCAACCACAATCAAAAAGACTGTGCCGGTGTTTCCCTTAATCTGCACCACACCCCATAACACAACTATAAACACAACGCAGAGTCCCGGGGTGTGCAGAGAGGCTCCAGCACGTGGGTTACACTTGCTTAACAGAATTGGGATAAAATTGGTTATTTGTCCCCCATAAAAAATTTACAAAAATCTAAATTAAAAGCTGTATTTATTCTTAATCAACTGAATTAAATCATAAAATGCATTTTTTTTAACTCTTTTTGAAATTAAATTCATCAATATATTCATCAACAAAATTGCTTATATTGGTTCCTCTACACTTGATCCATTTTTCAAGACATTCCATGTGCTTTCAATACTTTGTGTATGTACTTCTGGGTTGTTTGGATCTACAAAGTTTTTAGAGTGATTTATTGTCCTGTGTATGTACCCCATTTTTTTTAATATTGAAGTAAGATTTCCAGCAATCAGAAATGATTATTGAACCAGGAGCAATATGTTTCTCAATTAAATCCAACAAAGTTTGTTCTTTTCTATCAGGTACATGGACTAAAAATCTCTTTTTTGTTTCCCTGCAAACCCCACCAAACATCCACTCCGTTTTTAGTATTTATCCTCTGTTATACTTTCTACGCGATATAACAGTTTCATCGATCTCGATCCTTGCTGCAGCGGCCCAGGGTTCGAATCCGACCTGTGGCCCTTTCTGCATTGTCATCCCCTCTATCCCCCCTTTCACCACTATCACTGTCAAATAAAGGAAAAAGACCAACAAAAAAAAAAATCTTAAAAAAAAAAAAAATCTTAAAAAAAAAAAAAAATTTTTTTTTTTCCTTTTTATGCTTTGCAAAATCATCTCGCGGGCCGGATTAAACCCGTTCGCGGGCCTGATCCGGCCCGCGGGCCGTACGTTTGACACCCCTGATTTAGCCACTATAATAAAGTATAAATTAACAAATTGTTTTAAGTATCGGTCAAACAGAAATCAAACCTCTTAGTTGGTTGTTGTCTTTAAATTGATTTACACATATTCTTCCTCTTTTTAAAATTCAATTTATTATTAAAAGTGCATATCAGGTTTGCCAGCCAGGACATCAAACATGTGATGCCAATAAATATAGGTAAGCACTCCATTCCATCAGACGCTTACCCAACCAAGTTCACTTTATGTATGAGACAATAAATACAGATATAAACAGCGGAGAATAAAAACACTGAAGAAAAACTGTGACCGAGACAGCAATGTCCACAGAAAAGTTTCCCGAATATGCTACTTAATCTATTAGTATAAAGGTCTCGCACAATAATTACACATTTAAAATCTTCTTCTTATGTTGAATATATTTGATATTCCTGTTACTTGACTAAAAGTTGTTTTCAATTTTATTATTTGGAAAGGTCAGAAGTCCAGAAGGTGATCCTGGTTAAAGGTAAACAACAGCTCAATGAGGCAATAGAGGCGTGTATGGATGCTGGCTGTATCCTCATGAATGATTGGATGAGGGGAGTCTATAAAAGTCTGGATTGCGTTGAAGACAATTTTAGTAAACATACGTCGAGGAAGAAGAACACATCTTTGCTGAAACTGATTTGGACAAGTCATGAGTGGATGTCCGTACTTTGAGAAGAGGCATTTGTAAGTTCAAATTGTTCCGTAAAGGACTTCTAATCCGACTTGTTTTTCAAATTTGACTAAACGCAGCCCTCTAACGATTCATTATTAATACTGATCTGATGGGAAAACATAACTAACAAAACACCTTCTCTCTTTGCACTGCAGGTTATTCAAAAACAAGCCTCCCAAAAAAGAGGAAGATGAGGATGCCTCTCAGGCAGGGGTTAACAAGGCCACTAAAGGAGGAATCATCTATGGAGACTACCTGCAGGTAAAGAAAAACACCACTTTTTGTGCCTGACGTTTTGTAAAGAAAGATATGTACTGGAACTTCAAATTTGTGCTTTTAAGTTAAGTGCTTCATTTCTTTTCAACTCTCAGCTCGACAAAATAGTCTCAGCCCAGGTGTTGCAGAGTGAAGTAGCGGGTAATAAGATCCATGATGAGCACCTCTTCATTGTCACCCATCAAGGTAAAACTAGCTTTATAGTGTTTAAGAGCCTTTTTTCTACAGAAATTAAATAGTTGTTTTTATTTTGTATTTAGACTTTTTTTGTTTGTTTTTTATGCAAATTTAACTGGTTTGCAATACACTTTATTTCACTTGTGTTAAAATACTAATAAAGGAACTTTTAACGAGAAAATGTCTCTCCTGAAAATATCATGGAAATTGATAACGATTTTTATATCAAAATGCATAAGGCATGATACAAGAGTGACTTCCTCAAATAGGCATGTTTTGTAGTTTAATTGGCCCTAACTGCTTACCGACCTGTTTTCCTTGTAATATTGTACTAAAATATGTATGATGCTTAAACTTTTTATCTTTTATTTCAGCCTATGAACTGTGGTTCAAACAGATTTTGTTTGAACTGGATTCAGTGCGACATGTCTTCATCAGTGGACACGTAAGTCACATTTTTCGTGTGAAAGAATCTTACAAGCGTTATGTGATTGTTTTTATACATATATTTTTTTAATTATTTTTAAGTACCATCAGTTCAATGATTCTGAAGTAGAGAAGAAAAATGTTGTACCACTAAATTCAGATGTAAGCTGTCAGTGTTGAAGATGGAACGCTGTGCAAAATATTAAATCACTAACATGAGTACAAAAATAGTACAAAATCCTCAGAGGAAAACACTATGATAGTCACATCTCAGAGTGCCTCGGTTAAAAATGAAGTAATATTCAATAGGATCATTTGTTTGATTCAGTTTATCTGGCTTTTGAGTTTAGTCAGGGAAAAATCTGAAATGTTGTGCATCACCAGGGTTGACGTTCTAAATTAAAATTAGAGCAACAATTTTACTTCATTTTTTCGCTGGAAGAGACACACATTAGGTTGATGAAATAATGATGGAAAACATCTAAACTCTAATTATTTCAGTAATTATAGATTAGGTTTTGTTTTGCAGTGTCAGGATTTGTGCTTACAAGGTTTTTCCATGATTGCTAATTATTTCCTTCAATATTTTACTATTCCTCCAGGTCAGAGACGAACGCAATATGCTCAAAGTCAACAATCGCATCCACAGGATCGTGATGATCTTTAGACTGCTGGTCGACCAGTTTTCGGTTTTGGAAACAATGACAGCCTTGGACTTTTTTGACTTTAGGTAAGGTTATAAATAACCTCTGGCCCGTTCTACTTCAGCTCTAAAACTTTTATAAAATGCACTCCTTCATGATAGTGCACTCTGTCTGTGCTGTGTGCATGTATGCTTACTTGTGTGTGTGTGTGTGTGTGTGTGTGTGTGTGTGTATTTAGGGAATACCTTAATCCAGCTTCTGGATTCCAAAGCCTTCAATTTCGGATCCTGGAGAACAAAATCGGGGTGCTGGACAACCTGAGGGTTCCATACAACAGACGTCATTACAGGGACACTTTCAAGGACCACGAGAGTGAGATGTTGCTCGCCACTGAACAGGAGCCAACACTCCTAAAACTAGTTGAGGTACGTCTTTCCAAACACCTATTCAGAAAGCTTCCTGGTACAAAGAGTTGCTCCAAGTGACATAATTCTAAAAATGTTCCCCTTACAGTTAAGACTAGATCCTTGTTAAGATAAAAGTTATCCACAAAGCATCTTAGTTAGCCCTTAAGAGAACTCCTAAAGTGAAAAACTGTTAGGAGTGTGGAGGACTTTTAAAAGGTTTAAGAGTTTCTTAAGCAGATGAGAAAATGGCAGAAAGACAAAGAGGTAGGAGAAATATTCTCCAAACACTGAAGTAGGGGATAATGTACAGCTAGCCGGTCGTTGTTGTGAAATAAACCCCGACATGGCAATGTGGCACCCCAACATAAAGCAGAAAGATCTTACATCGAAGGGGTTTATTTCACAACAATGACCCGCTAGCTGCACATTATCCTGCATATTACACGGCTTCTTACATAAGAAATCAATAATTTGACACAAAAACGGTCCGCCAGAGTCCGACATCAGAACTGCGTCCATAGCAACAGCCTCTTATACATAGCAACAGTCTGTTATACATAGCAACGTTCTGTTATACATAGCAACGGTCTGCTCTAAAGAAATAACAGACCGTAGAGCGTCGTGATTGACCAATCAGAATCGAGTATTCAACAAAGCCGCGTAATAATGAACTAGATTAAATACTAAAATTACCAGCATGTTAAACATAGTAAACAACTATCAGCATGTGAACAGGCTGCTGCACAAGTAGAGCTGTGTTTTCATACATTTTTTGGCTACTTTTAAAGTATGGCTTACAATTTATTCAACACTACAGAAAATATATAATGATAATTACACCATCTCTTAATAGAGACTAAATTTGACGCATTCATTTCTATTACCTCAGTGTCCTCTGTTATAAACTAGTTTTTATAAAAGAGTTTTACTCACTGATTTATTCTAAAGATTTGTATTCATTCTTTTCTTTTATCTATGGACCCATGTGTCTGAAATAAAGTTGAATTAAAATATCGCTCTCTTTCTTGGCTGCATTGGACTTTCTAATTTAAGTTTGTATGCCTGTGAAGCACTTTGTAAACTTGTTTTTGAAAAGTGCAATACAAATAAAGTTTATTATTATTTTCTCTTTTTGTTTTTTATCAACCAATTGCACCTTTTTAAAAAAAATTAGTCATAGCTAGCGATGGGGTCAACCACATCTCCTCACTAAGCTAAAAGTGTCTTGCTCAGAGTTGCACTGAGGAGTTTCCTAAATCACTTCTAAGCTAGGACTTCTTACTAGAAATGTTTATGCAAAGTTAGGAGTTCTCTTAGAGCATTCTCAGAATGTTTGTGAATACGGCCCCTGCACATGGTCATCAGTTATTAAACTTAATCAAGCATTAATTAAAGAAAGCATCATTTTATTTTACTGTATGTTACTGTATTTTTTTTATTCAACATTCTGTTTGCTGTATCTTGCTCTGGATAAGCCCAACTGCTACTCACCAGGGTATGAATGTGATAAAACCCTTGGCTGTTCTTCACAGGAGTGGCTGGAGAGAACTCCCGGCTTGGAGGCGGATGGATTCAATTTCTGGGAAAGGCTGGAAATCAATATATTTGATGGGCTGAATCAGGAGAAGGAAAAAATCGAGGTAAGAGATGATTCCAGCTTTCAGAGCCAAACTTTCTTTGCTCTCCCTGGAGTGCACAGATGACTGACAAAGACATGTTATTTTTTATTTACGGGTTACTTTTTTTTTTTTTTTTTTTTAAAGAAAATGGTAGATTCTGAGGAGAAGGAGGAAATGATGGCTGAGCTGGTGAAACAGAAAGAGCTGTTCACTTCTCTGTTTGATGAAAAGCGTCATGCCCATCTCCTCAGCAAAGGTGAGTTATTTCGACAAATTGAAAAGTCTGACTAATTAATCAAATGTCACAATTAGAGCTGTCAATCGCTAATTAATCACACATTTTTTATCTGGGGGAGATTTGTTAGGTATTTAAAAATTTTATCAACAAGGGAGTGGACAAATATGCTTGCTTTATACAAATGTATGTCTATATTTATTATTTTAAATCAATTAACAACACAAAACAATGACAAATATTGTCCAGAAACCCTCACAGGCACTGCATTTAGCATAAAAAAAATTGCTCAAATCATAATATGGCAAACTGAAGCCCAACAGGCAACAACAGCTGTCAGTGTGTCAGTGTGCTGACTTGACCATGACTTGCTCCAAACTGCATGTGATTATCATAAAGTGGGCATGTCTGTAAAGGGGAGACTCGTGGGTACCCATAGAACCCATTTTCATTCACATATCTTGAGGTCAGAGGTCAAGAGACCCCTTTGAAATGGCCATGCCAGTTTTTGCTCGCCAAAATTTAGCATAAGTTTGGGGCGTTATTTAGCCTCCTTGGTCCCACTGGTACCAATGGATTCCTTACGTTTTCTAGTTTCATGTGATGCCAGTATCTTCATTCTAGCTTTAAAACTGAGCCAGCTACAACAAGAGGTTAATTAAAAATCGCAAGTTGCGTTAATGTGTTAAAGAATTTGCGTTAACACGTTATAATTGCATTAACTTTGACAGCCCTAGTCACGATGTGTTTGTCAAACACATAATCTGTGTTTGTATTAAAATTGTATCAATGCTATGCATTACTTTGTGAATGAAGCTCTAGCTCACAAAACTACATAAAGACAATTCGTTTTACTTGAAAAGTAATATATTTTCAATTTTGCTGATCAGGTGAGAGGCGGATCTCTTACAAGGCTCTCCAAGGTGCCCTGATGATCTACTTCTACAGGTATGTAATTTTTACTGTGGTCCTTCACCTATTATGTAGTTAGACAAAGTCACAAGACTCATTAAGAGTTAACAGTGACAGATAATTAATGTGAAACACCACCCAGAAACATTTTCATATGCAGTGAAATACAGTAAATACTTAAATCTTCTTTTTA
Source organism: Sebastes fasciatus (assembly GCF_043250625.1). Classification (NCBI taxonomy): domain Eukaryota; kingdom Metazoa; phylum Chordata; class Actinopteri; order Perciformes; family Sebastidae; genus Sebastes; species Sebastes fasciatus. The sequence goes on from NC_133804.1 coordinate 26,463,912, forward strand.
CCTTTTAGGGAGGAGCCGAGGTTCCAGGTTCCTTTCCAGCTGCTCACATCCCTCATGGATATCGACACCCTCATGACAAAATGGCGATGTAAGTTACTGTAGCATCCCTGTCAGTCGCTGCATATGCTCAGCAGTGAACAAGAACTGAACAAATGTGCAGGAGAAAAAGCACATGTCTGCTAGAAACCAATGTTTTCATATTTTCGCCTAAGGGCAGAGCTGGCTAACAAGGGAGTTTACAGAGCTAAAGTTGGGTCGGGGCCTCAGAGGCAGAAGAATCTTATAACATCCTCTATGCTGCTGATCAATCCAACAACACATTCCCATGAAATGCAGTTTTTTACTTTCCTATGTCTAAACAATTTACAGCTGATGAAACATGCAGGGCCAAAACATTGCTCATAACACAGAGGATTTTTCTGTCTTTTTGTTTTAGACAATCACGTATGCATGGTGCATCGTATGATTGGCAGCAAAGCCGGCACAGGGGGCTCATCTGGCTACCACTACCTGAGATCTACTGTCAGGTATTGTAAACTTTAACCTGCTGATTAAACACTTTACACTGCAAGTATCTTAAAACACTTCAGAGTTAATTTAGATAAGGACAGGACACTGCTACTCTCTGCTTATCTAAATTAACCTGTCATATGGTCACTTCTTCCTGACATGCACAAACTGCACTTAAAGTTCAAAGGAAGTTCTTTATTCCCTATGTGTTCAATTTTTGGCAGCAGTTTAATTTAGCTTTTGTCCTTCAGAAAGTACAATTTGTAACAATTATATCGTGTGAGTACACAAGTTAAATATTTAATAAATAATTTTCTTTCCCTTCAGTGACCGCTACAAAGTGTTTGTGGATCTGTTCAATCTGGCAACGTTCCTGGTGCCTCGCCACTGGGTCCCTAAGCTAAATCAAAACGTTCACAAGTTGCTCTACATGGCCGAATGTTGCGACAGCTCCTACTGCAGCAGCGAGGACTCGGACTAAGGGGGCCAGCACTCCAAATTAAGGTTGTCCCGTTTTCCCAGGGACAAAACAAATAGAACCTGGACACAAAGATACAGTGTTGGGATCATTCTGGGACAGAGAAATGTATCATTAAAAATGAAATTATTACGTTAAATGCTTCATGGAATATATATCATATCATATGATTTAGATGTTCACATATGAAAAATGTGAGGTGGCACCGCCCGGGCACAAGCTCCACGCTATGTCACACACACATGCTTACACACACAAAATGAATCATAGGCTTTACAGTTGAGACCCAGTGCTGCCACCAGCACCGCTGTGAACCCCGGAGCGAGACATAATAATAGAAATTTAAATTATGTGATTCAAATTCAGTTTTTTTAATGCAATTAAGTCAATGAAGTGATGCGAGTTAACTTGCATTGTTTATAATAAAACTATATTTATTATGTAGAATGAAGCTGTTTTAGTGACAGGTGCGTAGGGTGAATAATTAGCCATCAAAACATGCAAAGAGAAGACACACAATGTTTCCGAGATAATTTTTTATCTCACAGGTTCATACGCCAGAAAGTTGTGACGCAAAGTCTGACCCTGAATAATTCAAATGGCCAATTTTTACTCTTTTTACTCTAATCTTGACCAGTGACAAAGTATAGCAGATGGCTCCTTGATAAAAATGTACTTAGATGTTTTCTCAATACAATTATGTTAATTAGCTGTGACTGACCTGAAAGCAAACAGATCAGTGAGAGCAGTGATCAAACCAGTGGCTCTGATGGCTTTTAACAAACGCATTATCTTTCATGTCAGCATGGGGGAAGGTGTAAGAGAGGGAGCCGTTTCAGACTAGTGACAATAGTGTACATACAGTCATAATAATCCTCTCTGTGTAACAATCAATGTCAACATCTAAAATAGAACAATGTGCACAGCATACATGTAAAACATGAAGCCTAGAATTTGTACATAATGTTAATAATGTGTATTGTATAGTAAGCTATATGGAGTTAATTTTGTTGTGTATTTATGCAGTAATTGATCTCTCTGTATAGATAAATGTATGAGCTATATCACCCAAAATATGTATCTACCTTATGTATGTAATAAGACACTTTTTATTTTGTACAGTGCATTTATTCTTATTTTTATTATTGTAGTTGTGTGTGTTGATTGCTCAGGTATGATCCAACATTTATCAGCATATTAAGTGTTATATTTTGTTTTTTTGTAATGTAACATGGTGACATTTCAATAAAAACATTATTTAAAGTGACACTTTGAGGCAAACAGATGACTGATTTGATTTTGGCAACACACACAGTTACTCACACAAACAATGACAGAGATGCACACACAATCTCGTCAAAGGAAAACTGCTGCTACAGAATCAGCAATACCTGAGGAAAAAGAAGAAGGATGTGGTATTAATCCCTGAGGGGACGGCAACATACAGACACCAAACTAAAAGGAGATATAAACAGAATATTGACAAGAGGCAAAGATCATACTTACCACAAATGTTTCCACCGATTTTTATATAAACATAACCCTCATTCCCCCATGTGGTTCCCCAAGAGTTCTGCACAATCCAGTATGGAACATCCCCTAAGACAGACAACATGCATTTCAGGATTGAATTATTTACAGGGTAAAGAAACACTAGGTGTGTGTGTGTGTGTGTGTGTGTGTGCATGTGTGTGTACTGCAGCTGTAACCACTTTAGACTATTATATAATCACCCATATCCTTGTGTAATACCCACAAAACACAAGTGTGTGTGAAATAATTCATATTGAGAAATACAAAACACCAATGTGTGTGTGAACAATGTCAAGAAATAAAGGTGAGGTAGCTGTGATTATATTCTGCTGTTAAAATAAGAGATATCTTGTATCTTCAAATTCAACCTTTCACAAAACATCTTTTCACACTGATTTTGTGTTTTAAACTTGGGACATAAAGCTTTATGAGGTAACTGAATAATCAGAACTTTGATACCTAGAAATCTAGTGCACGCACGACTCATGTTTACCAACCCAGCTAATCATTGATCACTGTGTACCGAATAGGACCAACAGGATAAAGGAGGCAGAAGTAAAAAATAATGTCAAAATCTACACACTGTAAATCTAGCAAAAAACGTTTTCACAAACAGTACTTGAGTTTCATATATTCTTTTTTTTCTTAAACATACAGAAATATTTCACCAGTGATGATATAATGGCATATTTCCAGTGCAGTTCTACTTCTTTAAAGGATATTCTAGAAATTAGTGCTGATATCTTCTAACAAGACTGTGTAAGGCACGTCACTACAATACAGACAAACTTACAAAATAAACCCTAATTTTCACTGGAGACGTGCAACAGATATTTCACTTGATATAAGAATATTGTAATTTTGGGGCTCGATAATAAACTAAACCACTTGTTAAAATATGTGTTTCGCACTCCATTTGTTTTAGCAATTAATTAGGGAGGATGAGACTTCTCTGTTGCAGCAGCAATTTGTGACTAAAGGGACTGTATGTAAGTTTTTACACATATAAACGTTTTTGTAATTGTTTTTTTCTTGCCAATGTGTGAACAGGCTATGACCTAACCTTAAAAATGAGACCTTCTGTGACTTTCTCGGCTTCCTCTATCAGCCTGTAGACTGCTTTTAATGTGAAGAATCTGGGCCGGTTTTTCAGGGAAAATCCAATCGATAAAACGTCATGCGCTCTCGTGAGTGCCTTTATGTTGAGCCCTGCTACAGGGCTAACAGTGTGCAACCATAGCTAATGTTTGGTTAGAAATGGAGTCCGCAAACTCTAACAAACGACCAGCCCCCACCGCAACCGCAAAACAGGAATGTGACCGACGTCGAGGGAAAACTAGTGTTGTGGGAGTGGCGCGGTGTGTGGGGAGTGAGTGGTGAAGCAAGAGAGAGCGAGCGGCAGCAAGTGTGTGAGAAAACGAGCGAGCAGCGGAGCAGAAGAGAGTTAGTTTAGCTTTGAGAATATCAAGGGAATGCTCAGTGGAAGTTGCAGTTTGAGCAGAAATAAATGCTGCATCTCCTCATGACCAACCGAGGTTACTCGTGTCTCATTTCCCGGCGGTCGGGCGGAGTGACGGGGGTTAGCTCAGGAGCGAGTAACGTTATTGACTCTGGCCCAGGAGACCAAAACTACGGTGTCTACCCTGTGCCCTCTGACCACGGCCGAAGCAGGAAAAGTTAACACCAGGATCAACATCGGCTGGGCCTTCGATAACATTACTGCCAAGCATGTGAAATATATATTGATATTGTGATTTTAGCTGGCTAATGTTGCTAATGCCTGTCAATCATGTTCAGTCTCGTGTGTGTCGGTAGTGCGAGCACGAGCAACAGTATGCTGACTGTCGTTGACTTAACGGCCACAGGTATCACTGTTAACAAGCAATTTCCGATCCTTACATAGAGTCCCTTTTTTAAGACTGGCATATTTTTACCTAAAAATCTTGCCTTTGAATTACTTTCACAGGCCCTACGTGTTGCAAAACTTTCTTGACCTAAAAAGGTAAACGTCAGCTCAAGTGAAATGTAAAATCCTAGCTGTCTTTCTTGAATTCTAACTCATTGTCATGCCAGTGTAGTGACAGTGTGTACCCATAGTGTTGTATCCAACAATCAGGACAGCATGGTTAGACCGTTGGCTGGAGCAGTGGTGCTGAATGATTCCACCCATGTAATCCTGCCAGCTGACAGCATCCACGATAGCAGCCAAGGGACCACGATCCACCAGCTGACCCATCATTGCCACCTCTTGACCACTGAAGAAGAACAACGGAAACATTTACACTTGAGGCAGGAAGACTGGCCCTGTGATTACACTGATTTCTGTGGTATTGCCATGTGAACTATACTGTTAAGTCAGTTTATGTGAAATGTTATCTAAATGGAGGTTATCGCTTAAGTTCAACGTGTCACTGGGCCTATTTTGCACCATTTTCTCTAGATCAGCATCTCCCCCCTCTCCGCTCTTCTCATTTATAAAACTGGTATTTTCCTCATTCTCTCTGTTGCACATATGCAGACACCCTCTGCCACCCCATCTTGTCCTTCCAGCAGATGATACCCACTAGGGATTAGCTGTGATGCCCTCCTCTGCCAAGTTCATGACATAAGGAGTCCAGGTTGGCTGTGCCAAAACTATACTGAATAAAGCCATTTTACACTCTATACATGGTGAGAGGAGGTGAGGTCTTATCTTGTCTAAACTTTATGATCCTGTTTTTTTTCTTTTGCTATGCAGCAGTAAAGATCTGGCTTATCTGTATGAGCCCCTTAACCGGAAGGTCAAGAGGCCCCCGTGACCCCTGAGTCTCTCCAATCTGCACGAGTGCCCAATTCCAGCAGCTTGATGGACTCACTGATCCAGCACTCTGACCTTTCTGAGCACTGGGGCAGGTCAAAAGGCAGATTTTCATACTGGGGGATCAGTGGATTGTTGAGATAAAGAGGTCTTTTAGTAGCATGACATTGACATTTGCTAGGTTTGAAAACAATTGCACGTTCACTTTGTTTTACTTTTAGATTCTGTTTAAGAATAATTTAAAAAATATCATTATATTTCAAAATACAAGTTGTATGTAAGGAAAGAAACTATATAAAAATAGGAGACATTTTTTTTATATATATATTACGTTGGCAAATGTAACAATCTTTCAAACTCTGTTAACTATTGATTAAAACTTCATCAACAGTGACAGAGACCCTGACCCTTGCTATCATAGAAATACAACAAAAATGACAGGCATCACAGATGCATGAGTGTGTGTCACGATCCTGTTCAATATTAAATAAAAGAGATATGATTCACTTTAACTTAAGGTAACTCTCGAGGCCAGAGTAAAGAACCGCTGTGTTACTGATGTCAAGTCCGTGTTGACACAGTAAACACTGTCGTCTGTCATTGCGCAGGAACTGACCCTCGCCTCACCTCTCTGTCCTTGGAGCTTCATGAAGATCACGTTAAAATTCCATGTGATTTCACCCAAACACTGCGCTGCTAGTTAATTTTTAGCTTTTTTTTTGCTTGTAAACAACTTGCAAAATATCGTCTCTTACCTGAAGTCATGTGCAGTAAAGTTCATCACTGCAACACCGCCATGTGACTGAGAGAAAACATGGCAGATTCCCGTCTTGGCTTTGTAGGGATACTCTGACTGAGGCACCAGTTTCACTCTGGTCTAAAAAAGAAAAATAGTTTATCTCAGTGAGTGCGTTACCTGAATACAAAACATCTATTTATCTTGTTTATGAAAGATCCTGGCTCAGGCAGTTTCCTAATTTATGTCTAACTAGAGACAGCAATCTTTGCTTACTGCCTCTACATATCTCTCTCTACTTAAAATACATGAAGATGTTTAGCTAAAGTTAAATGCACATATCTTTACAACAGGTTTCCTCTTTTATAAGAAGTCGCTTTATGAAGTACTGGGAGTTTATTCTACCTTTGTACTCAATGTAAACCATTTAGGAAGCATCTGTTTAAGACCTGAAAATTAAGGATGCATCTATACCGACTCAAATAGCTGGATCGGATATCGGTGACGATCTATTATATTCAATTCTATCTTTATACATTATATACTGTAATTGTAATTCCTGTTTAGGTTTTTGACCATTTTGTTGCTGCATTAAAAAGGTTTACACCTGAATTGTAATTCCTGTTAATTTTGAAGATTTTTTTACCAAGTTGCTGGTGTACGATTTATTATTTTAATAATAAATAACAATTCCGTAAACTTTTATCCATGTATTATATATATGTAAGTTAGAAAAGCAGTGTTCAAGTCAAGCCTGATGTTGCCTTCCACATAAAAGACTGATCCCAGTCACTTCCACACAGTGAAGCATACAGCTTATTAATTATACAATGGTATCGGATCAGTACTCGGTCCCAGGTATCGCTATCACTGAAAAAGTTGGATCGGTTCATCCCTACTGAAAATATGTCAAAGGCCTGAAATCATGTAAATATTTCAACCTACTTGCTTCAACCAATTCAGGGCCTTAAGTGGGTAGCCTCCGTTGCATCCTTCATTTTGGTAGGAGCAGTCCAAGACCTGCTGCACACTGAGCTGCTCCAGCTGTGAGCCTTCTTTTGCGTGGACGGACTGTATGGCACCAACCACACTAAATGCCCAACAACTCCCACACTGTAAAGGGAAATTGACAGTAATTAGGAAAAAACAAAACTACGTAGAAAGGTTGAGGAAGCAAACTCCAGAATACAATCGCATCTTATCAGAATGAGAAATTGTCATTTTGCTCATCCCCGTCAACAGAGAGGTTGGTGTCTTGCTAAACGACACTACTTCAGCGGGACAAGGACTCGGTTTATGTCGAATGATGATTTCTGCCATCTGTGCTGTCCAAATCAATGCTGCAATTCAGCTTTAATAAGACTAACACAAAACCTAGATACAAGTTCAAATGAGGTTTGGTGGACAAATCTCACTGATCTTAAAATAATTGTTCCAAAATACCAGAATTTTTAAAAGACATGAATCTACAGTGAGTGTGGATGCTGTACACAATGATGAGGTGAGATGATCTGGCCAGTCTGAGTTTGTTTTCTGCTGCCATCTACTGACAGAAACACCTCAGGTATGCTGCTGTATTTTGAGGGGAATCTTAATGTCTGCTTCGGTTAATGTATTAAGCTTTAAAGGCTGAAGATCAATACAGCAAAAATGGCTCTTATACTACATATCTCATGTAGATTGCACTGCTTTCCTGGAACCAGTCATTTCTTTTTTAGAGAAAACACAGTATTTCATTATGTAAGAGAGTGCGCATCTTTTCCTGTATAACATTTGCACAGGCAATCTCATTCTCCAAACAGCATGAGACTTTGCTCAGGTCACTTGCTCAGCATAAATTCCCATAAATGTGATGAAAACCTGGGCTCTCCATGTAAAAATCCAATATTTTGTTGCTCAATGTGGTTCCTTGGCTTGAAAATCAATACTAAAACCAAAATCAGTCATTATTGCTTGCACTGGAGCTAAGTACGCGCTGAGTATACAAAATATTAGGACCATCTGCTCTCTCCTTTAAAGTGATGAAATGCACTTGAGTCATAAAAGTGGAATCAAGATGAGGGAAAACTGAATCAAGAAGAATTTATGAGATGTGAGTGGCTTGATATTTTGGGTCTCTGCGCATGGTGCTGCATTTTATATTCTGTCTATCCAACTATCTATCTGTTGTGGAAACTCAGCCCTGGCAGGTCCACAGACAGAACCAGAGAAAAAGCACTGCGGCAGAGCAGAGAGGTAAGGTGAGTGTGGTCATGTACAGACTCTCCCTGGAGTGATAAGCCTTACCTGTATTCAAGAGAACAAACTATATGTTATGATGTATGCTGTTTGCTGTATGGGGCTATGTCTTTCCCTCAGGAGAACTGTCTCACAGTAAAAATATCATCCCCGACGGCAAGTTAGCTGACTAAAAGAGATGAGGGACAAAAAGAGCAGAGAGAGTGAACCTTCAGCGAGGACAAGCAAACGCTCCATCTCACTAAAAGTCACACTTAATGGTCTCGTTTGTCCTTTGACCATTATTAAAGCGCCCGTCCACTCAAAAAGGTAGTTTGCTTACTGTTACTCCACTTGGATGTTTGACCTTCACTGTGCAGATGAATGCAAGTGTTGACTTTGATGCTAGAATGCTGTTTTCAAAATGAATCTGGTGAAGGGGGGAAAGTTTCTTTGTGTTCACCTTAAATCTGTTCAATCGGGATTTTGTGACATCACAACAGGTTTGCACGACAGTCGTACTGTGTGATGTGGAGTCTAAAAGCCTCCAGTGCAGATAGATGTTGGACTTTTCAATGAGGGATGTAATTTTAATAGGGCTGTCGAAGTTAACGCGATAATAACGTGTTAATGCAAATTAATTTGAACGCCACTAATTTCATTAACGTGTTAACGCAACTTGCAATATTTAGGTTGCAGCGGGCTCAGTTTTAAAGCTAGAGTGAAGATACTGGCATCATATGAAACTAGAAAAACCTAATGAATCCATTGGTACCAACCATGTCATACGAGCATATATATACCTATGAGGGTTTCTGGACAATATTTGTCATTGTTTTGTGTTGTTAATTGATTTCCAATAATAAATATGTACATACATTTACATAAAGCAAGCATATTTGCCCACTCCCATGTTGATAAGAGTATTAAATACTCCCTTTAAGGCACAATTTGAGCGGATAAAAAATGTGCAATAAATTTGTGATTAATCACGATTAACTATGGACAATCATGTGATTAATTGCGATTAAGTATTTTAATCGAGTGACAGCTCCTAATAATTTCTGAGGCCTATTGCTTCATTTGTTAATGATAAAAAGATTTGATTAAAAAAATGTTTGAATGTAACCCAACTGTGTCTCTCTGCCTACAGTACATCCCTACGTATACAGTATATCTATCATGCATCTGTGTAAACCTTACTGGTCCTTGGTCCTGGACCGGTCCCACCACTGCTTGGTCCCTCCAGTCAAATTTGACTTGGAGCCCCTCTGTCTTCAGCCCAGAGAAGAGAGGTGCTCTGTCAGCGCTCGCTCGCAGGTAGAGATCTGCGGACAGATACAGTTCAAAGTCATTCCTGGATACAAATATATACATGTAAACAAACAGTGACTGTGCAGATTCAGTCATCCAGGGGGTAAGACGCTCAGTACATTTAAAACAATCCAATGGACAGATAAAAAAATAAGTGAATTCATCTCACCCGATAGGTGACAAAAACTTCAGCCTACCTCTGAATTCCTTCTGCGAGAGGTCAGAGAAGCGGTTGATGCCATACTTAGCAGACTGTGGTGCTGTGGAGAATGCGCTCAGGTATGCATGCCTCTCTGTAGCATTCTGCAAAAACACAAATGACAGATTGCGTGTGGTAAAGTTAACTGAAGGGGCAGGGAAATGTAGGAAACTCAAGTCAAAGTTAAATTTCTTGCATAAAATTATACTGAGAAGAAGATTAAGAAACCATGAAAAAATGTACAAGAGGTCTAGAGCGGATTTTTCTTTCTTTTCATGAAAACACAACATGATTGAGTCTGAAATTCCCACAGGCTATCTACTACATATTAGTATTTGACCACTAAACAGTGGTGGAAAGGAAGTTAGTACATTTACTCAAGTACTGTATTTGTATTTTACTTCAGTATTTCCATTTTATCCTAATAAACACTTCAACTACACCAGAAGGAAATATGCACATTTTACTCCACTACTACATGTATCTGACATCTATAGATACTAGTTACTTCAAATTTCACAAAAGTACCGCTACAAGTACATTTTGCTTGTAGTAGGCTAATTATTCTGTACACTGAGTGCAATTCTGAATTGCAGGACTTTAAAGGGGACATATTATAGAAAAAGTGAGATTTTCATGTTTTTTTATTATAAAGCAGGCTTAAGTCCTATATAAATACTGTGAAAGTATCGAAACACTCAATCCACAGGGAAATAGACACATCCCGTATAGTGATGTCACGAATATACAATATTTAGACCCTTTAAGCAGTTTTAAACATAGACATTCTAAATGTGTCCCAGTTTATTTACTGGTTGCAGTGTATGTGAATGTCATCAACTGACAGGAAGTACACATGGACCCAAGCTGTTGCCTAGCAATGCAATCCTGTTGCTCCAAAATGACCTAAAAATCAAGGAGTTGGTATCATTAAATATTTTTAAATCTAAAATGAAGGCTTTAGAAACAGACTCTATGGCATGCCAATGTTTTTAGCCCCCTTGTTGTACAGCTGACTCCCAAAAAAGTTCCTTTTTGTCCCCCCATTTGTCTTTAGATAGTTCTCTTTTAAAGCAAATTTTAGTGCTTTTAGAGTTTGTGAATTTTATTTTATCTCTATTTATGTCTGTGTCTGCAACTTTGTGTTCTTGCCGCTGACCGTCTTGGCCAGGTCTCCCTTGGAAAATAGGTTCTTAATCTAAATGGGACTAACCTGGTTAAATAAAGGTTAAATACAAAATAATAATAAATAAAATTCCGTCGCATTCCGTCGAAATGCGCTAAAACGGAGTGTTTAAGACAGAGAGTAAACAGAGGCATATTCAGACTGACAGTATGAGGAAAATAAAGTTTTTTTTTTAACATTACAGCATGTAAACATGTTCTAGTAGAAACACAAAATACAAATATGAACCTGAAAATGAGCATTATATGGGACCTTTAACTTGTAACATTGAGGTATTACTACTTATACAAAGTCTCAGTGCTTCATTTATTGCACATTAATCTACAATTAATGCATAATTTGTAAACATTTTTTACCAAATAAAATACATTTCTTTCATTGACCTGAGTGGGCGTGGTCTAGTGATGTTTGTTTTTAGATGTGTGTAAAAACTGATGAGTGATAACAGAGTTACTCTTCATCTCTACATGTTTGTCTACCTCTGGTTCTTCTCTCCTACCTGGAAATAAAGACGACGGCGGTTAAACTCCTCGCTGTTGACTTCATAGTTGCGGTGAAACTTCTCTCTGAACGAGTCGAAATCAGCGGCAGAGACATTTAACTTCATCAGAGTCTCATCCGAGCTCACATGTTGACAACAACACAGAGGAAACAAAACGAGAGAGGAAACAGCCGCTGTAATAATCAGATAACCGGAGCTGCCCCTCATTTAGAAAGAAGAAATGTGTGTTAAAAACACGCAGTGATCAAAAAGGGAAGTAAATACAGAAAGTGTTTTTGGCGGAAAAGGTGAGGTATGATCTGTAGCGCATGCGCAGCCGTCAAGAGGCGCTTCCTTTGAAACAGAAAGTAAAATGTGTTTTGTATCTGTGGTTCAAAGCAGGTGAAAGTATCATTCACAAGAAGGAGGCACTGGTTCTATGGAAGCCATGAGAGGCAAATTATTATTATAATTTTTTTAGGGGGTGATCCATTTTCTAAGTCTGGTCTAAATGGTTTCTCTCCTGTGTTTATGACTTAAAAATAGGTAAACAAAAAAAAAATGTTTGTCATGATAATCTTTCTAAGTTCCGAAATTATTTTATTTTTCATTTGTGAAATTGGTGGGGGAAAAAAAATTTGCCATGAGAATTTTTTTTTTTTTTTGCTAGGATAAATGTACTTTTTTTTTTTCATCTGTAAAAACAGATGGGAAAAAAAACTTTTGCCAGGCTCATTCTTTTAAAGGTCCCATATCGTGCTCATTTTTAGATTCATACTTGTATTTTGTGTTATTCTGTTATTTTGTGTATTATGCTGTAATGTTAAAAAAAAAAATATTTATCTCATACTGTCTGTCTGAATATACCTCTATTTACCCTCTGTCTGAAACGCTCCGTTTTAGTGCATTTCAACGGAATTGCAACAGAATTGCAATGGAATTGCATTGCTAGGCAACAGTTTGGGTCCATGTTTACTTCCCGTCAGCTGATGTTATTTACATACCCTGCAACAGGAAATAAACTGGGACACATTTAGAATGTTTACATTTGAAACTGTGTAATGGTCTAAATATTGTATATTTGTGACATCACAAATGGAAACAAATTATTTTAATCTGCGCTAATCTGCAGTTATTGTTAGCTATAATGACGTTATCCCACTAGCCTCTGTTAATGTAATGTTTTTTTTTTTATCTTGTGGACATATTTTGTGTTTCATGGATGAGACCAAAGACAATTTTCCTGCCCCAACTGGACAATAAATTGTATTCTATTCTATGTAAGTTGTAATGGTTACATTGTCTCTATGCAAAGAAATCTGTTTTGTGGATGTCAGAAGGAAGAATAGCTGCTGCATTGCTGCAGCTATTGGGGATCCTAATAAACGTATCAATAAAGATGAAAAAAACAAACATATGAGTGGGACATTTGGACACTTGCTAAGGGAATAGGATCATTTTGTACATGTAATGATGAGCTATATACAAAAGAACAAGCACTTTGTATACATTTTGATATTGGCAATTTAAATTAATATGGTTATTATTCATATTTATGATATAGAATTGGATGCTGTTTATTGAATATTGCAATTATAGTGTGATGCTTATTCTTAATCAGTACTTCAGTTGACAGGGGAAACATTGGTACTTAGACCAATCTAAATTACCCTTGAGACCAGTCAGCTGGTTTTTGTTTGTTTAATATTCCAGAGGGAGGTCCAACATTTGACTTGTGGGCCATCCTAGAGGTGTAAGCCACGTCAGTGAAGGCCATGTAAGGCTAATACGCTTTGTTTATTTATTTAACGAATAAAAGACTTAAGTAACAGCAACTATGACTCTGAATGGTGCCATCTTGTTTCACAGAGGGCAGAATGAGACCTACACAACCGATCAGCTGTGCGTATGTAATAGGTGCTATAAAGTATCTCCCAAGTGCAGTGCCTTAAAAAGACCCGATTTTAGCTCACTCTTTCAATCCATTATAATTATGCTTCTCACTTTTTTTAACTTTCTGTTTCCCATGATATACAATATTAGATTGTTGCTGATTGGAGGAGAGTCATTTCATTTTAATGAATCATTCTTTCTCTTAATACAATCTACAGGAAAAATATAGTGTGCACAACTCGTGACAAGTTTACAGCTTTTCTGTATTGCGTCAGAATTGTACCTATATTTTTGGAGGACATAATCAGACATTTACACAACCTGATTCATTTTAGTATATGCAATCTCTTGCATAAAAGGTATGACATAATTAAACTAAAGTAAGCCGAAGACTTAAAAGACCCCTATCATCCGTATTCAAGTACATTTTGTTACAAAGACATTTCTTTCTTATACTTTATAACACTATACGCAGAGCTGATCAGGTTTGAATTTCTCTCCAGCAGTGTGTAGGTCTCATGTTGCCCTCTGTGCATGAATGACTGCATCATTCAGAGACATAGTTGCTATTACTTAAATGAATAAGTCACTAAAAGTCACTTAAAATAACCATTTGAATATCAACTACTCACTGTGTATAACCTTGATTTCCTGAAGAATACTTTTTGTTTTTCTCACATGCCTCCACGGTGAAAGACAGAGTAAATCCTTACTGAATTGAAGTAAATAAAGGCCAGGTTTAACAACAGAAAAACTACATTAAAACATCCATTTACAAACTCTCTCACAACTCGTGCAGTATAATCCAAGTCTAATTTATCCAGTTGTATGCTCAATACTTCCCAAACACCTGCATTTTCACCCAAATCTTACTAATTAAAACATTTCTGCCACTACAGTCTCATGCTTGCGCAGGCACACTGTGAGTCCGTGCATGAGACGGTAATGCTTTGATGTAGTTTTGCTGTTTGTTAAACCTGGCCTCCATTTACTTCAATTCATCAAAGATTCACTCCGTTTTCAGATATTCCATTCACCGTGGAGGCATGTGAGAAAAACAAAGCTTTTCTTCAAGAATTCAAGGTAACATGCAGTGAGTAACTGATAAACAAATAGTCACTTTGTAGGTGAAGTATTCCTTTAACTATTTTATTCATTAAATAAATAATCAAAGCTTGTTAACCTCATGTGGCCTCCTCGGACATTCCCCGACGTGGTTTACACCTCTAAGATGAATTTTTGGATTTCCCTCTGGAATAGTGTACAAAATGAGCTGACTGGTCTCAAAGGTAATTTAGAATTGTCTAAGTACCAATGTTTCACCTGTCAACTCAAGTACTGATTAAGAATAAGCATCACACTGTAATTGCAATATTCAATAGACCGCATCCAATTCTATATCATAAATATAAATAAAAAATATATTAGTTTAAATTGCCAAAATCAAAATGTATCCAAAGTGCTTATTCTGTTGTGTATATCTATCATTACATGTACAAAATGATCCTATTCACTTAGCAAGTGTCCACATGTCCCACTCATAGGGTGTGTTGTGTCATTGATGATTGACAGGGCTTTCCTGTGAACAGAAGTGATGTAGAGGTCATCGATTTGCTTTTGTTGGCGGCCTACTATCTTCCCTGATGTCTCCAGCAGGCTGACATCACTTTTTCTAAAACGTCAAGACTGAGAAGGGGTCTCTCTGACTAACTTCCGTACATATACAATCAACATTGTTTGTAAAACTCAGTTTGTCATCTATGTGTGTTCCCAAATACTTAAAGGTGCAGTGTGTGGGATCTGGCGGTATCTAGTGGTGAGGTGAGGAGATTATAACCAACTGAAACGTCTTCCTGTGTACCAAACGTGTTGGAGAGCTACGGTGGCCGACTTGAAAACATGATTGTCCCTCTCTAGAGCAATTTGTAGCAGAGCCAGTGCGTAGAGTGTGTTTGCACGTGGGAAGTGAGTGGTGAAGCAAGAAAGAGAGAGCGGCGGCGAAGGCAGCGAGTAACGTTATCGACTCCGGCCCAAACAGCACTAATTAACAATGAGTTGGACTAACACCATCATTCAAGCTTGTAAACCTGAGCAAAAATAAACAGAGACATCATCAAAAAGACCCACTAAAGTAATTTCATCAGCATATTTAAAAAGCTTGAAATTGCTGTTGTCATAAAAATAATAATCTAATTTATCCAGAATTCAATACTATCATGAGTTAAAATATATGCAAACAAGCCATTCATGTCACATTTGTGACAGTACCAGACACCACTGTGTGTAAAACTCAATGTGTATAACTTGTGAACACACCCACACACTGTACACTAACATTGCAGTAGTTGCTCTCAGGCACAGTAGCAGCTGCAGGGCATTTTTTTTTTCCAGTCTGGATCAGCCAACCAGTCAGTACACACTGGGAGAAAAAGCAGGCTACTCTTTGTGCTTTTTGCGGTGGTATCTGATCCTGCCTTCATCATAACCAAAGCCCCTCTGTAACGTGTCGGGAGGAAATGTCAGACCCAACAGAGGAACTCGCCAACAAGAACTTCATGGCCCGGTTGTCCAATGTTTACCTCAGCATCTTGGCACTGTTCTGCTTTAAGCTCTTTATTAAGATCTCTCTCAACTTGCTGACATACTTCTACATTGTCCGCGGGAACCGCAAAGAGGCTGCCAGGATATCAGCAGAGTTCTATGAATGTCAACAACGCAGTGAGTACTCTGAGGAAGAACATCAAAAAAGTCTTAAAGGGGTTGTTGTTGTCTTGAGGTGCTTTCTTTGTTCCACAAACTACATCATTTTAATATATTTGTTAACCAAAGGCACATTTGGTGTAACAACAATACTGTTCACACAATACACCAAAGCAACATGTTTGACCTCAGGTGTATAAGGTCAGAGGTAGAATATAAGATATAAATTGTAGTATTCCTCGCTCACACACAAATACACACACACTCACAATTTCCGTGTTTACAAATGAGCTATAAATGCTGCATTGCTAATCCAATGAGTATAAGAACCATTAATTGTATTCACATTAATACAAACTATGGACATGAATGACTTTTCTCTCATCAGCTTAATAGCTACTTATGAATCCTGAACTGTACATTCAATATTAAACGAAGACACTGTACGCTGGCAGTTCCTTCTCTCTAATGTATTAATAGAACACAGTCATGATACCCCCACCACCCCACCCTCCTCACGCGCCCACCCCCATCCTGCCCTAGTTTCCATTCCCAGCTATGCAGTGCACCCTTTCACACTCAGACAGCAACCAAAACAACACTGCACATTCTCAGGGACAGGCAGTTCGAAGGCGCATTCTGGGGGAAGAGGGGACACGACAACAACATAATCTGTATCTATCATTCAAGGGGATGTTTAATTTAAAGTAGGACCTACTCCGTGGAATACTAATTAGCTAAGCCTAGGGTATTAGTCACGGTCCTGTAGAAACGGTCTTCCTTGTTCTAAGAAATATGTTTGATGTCTGTAGCTGGGTCTTTTATAGCCGTATTTCAAATTAGTGTCAGTCAAAGGGAAAATAGGCTGCATAAATAAAAGAGCTTGAATTTAAATAGAAAACATTAGGTTGATTATTATCTATGAATTCAAATTAAAAATGAAGGAAGGTGAGAATGATGATGATAACGTGTGGAACGCGTCGGCTGTTATTATGGACATTGACTCAGGTGTGCTGAATCAGACCAAACTTATATCAAATGGCCACAGAAAATATGAATATCTCGTGTGAATTGAGTGTTAATGTGCTGAGTTATACTGCATTAATGACTTTTCAAGCACCATTAGTCACGTAATAATATGCTGCCCCATGCATTAACTCTTGGAACACAAAGGGTAAAACATGACCTTAATAAATATATCAACAGGATGGAGGATTGATACATTTAGATTTGTGGCTGGGATTTCATTAAGCAGCTGTAATTGATTAAACAATAAAGGAATTAGAATATTATAAGACATGATAAAAAAAACAAGATTTGATAAGTAGTAATAATATCAGGGTACGTCAAATAATTTCATAAAGACGATTTCACTGGTACATACATGATGCTTAATTTCTATCTTCTATTATAAAAGAGTGTTTTACAACCGGATCTGCAAGCTTCAAGTTAAACATGCTGTGTGTGCCAGTGCTTCCCTGTCATTATTAAGTGAAATGAAATGGAAGTAAGTACTGGATTGTTATTCTCACTGCAGGATCCTGGGCGGACCGCTCACCCCTCCATGATGCTGCGAGTCAGGGCCGCCTCCTGGCTTTGAAGACACTCATTTTACAGGTGACGAGAACACAATCCCGTGGGAGAGATACGTTCATCCTCTCATCTGGACACGTGGGGTCTGTTACAACTGTCCTTTGTGTAATTCAATTTGTATCAGTGTCTTTGTAGACTCCTGGTTTAGATGTTAAGGAATCAGAGGTTTGGATGAAAGTAAGGAGTCGCTAGGATTATCTGGGATACATGTAATTATCTAATTGGTACCATCCAACACAGATGTTTTATTGAACTTGATCCATCTCCACCTCCATTAGTTCTCAACACTAAATTTTGGCATTCCTACAGAAAGTAACATTTTGGCGAGAAAAACGGTCATGGCCATTTTCAAAGGCGTCCCTTGACCTCTGACCTCAAGATATGTGAATGTAAACGGGTTCTATAGGTACCCACGAGTCTTCCTTTTTACAGACATGCCCACTTTACAATAATCACATGCAGTTTGAGGCAAGTCATAGTCAAGTCAGCACACTGACACACTGACAGCTGTTGTTGCCTGTTGGGCTGCAGTTTGCCATGTTATGATTTGAGCATATTTTTTATGCTAAATGAAGTACCTTCCACTGACAATATTTGTCATTGTTTTGTGTTGTTAATTGCTTTCCAATAATAAATATATACATATATTTGCATAAAGCAAGCATATTAAAAACTTGACAAATCTCCCTTTAAGGTACATTTTGAACAGATAAACAATGTGCGATTAATTTGTGATTAACTATGGACAATCATGCGATTAATCGGGATTAAATATTTCAATCGATGGACAGCCCTAGTTTTAAGTAAATGTCGGAAATTGGCTGACGTTTTTGTGTAAGCTCACAATACCATGACTTGCCATCTTAGACAATACATCACTAAAACATGTTTTTGAGGTAAATAAACACAGCACAGAATAATAATAATAATATACAGTATTACATAACATTTATATGCAGTATCTAAGGGTGTCAACAGAATTTGCTGATTAATGCCAAATACTAATAAATGTGAGACTGGGAGAATCGCCTCTCCCACTTGTATTTCCAGCTGCTCACAGATTGAGGGGAGTGCTACGAGAGAGTAAGCCATTACAGCTACAAAGCCAACAATGTCTTGTTCTTAACTCCGACAAGCTCACGACAAAGCAGCGATATCATTACAGTATTCTCCATGGTGATTTATTAGCTCTTTACCAAGCCTCTGTTGGGTCTGCACTTTAATTAGCGAGCTTATTAATCGCTATTGTTCAAATGTGAGTGTACATTATAGTTTGTCAATTACCGACAACCATAACAGTGGAGGATGGGTCTTGTTTTATAAGAGAGAAGATGAGCTTTTGTTAATGTTCTTGCAATTCCTGATGTTCACCAATAGAGGTTGACAAAGGTCATGTATTGCTTTAATGCACCATATAAATATCTAAATATCTGTGGCTGTTTCCAGGGTCACAGTGTGAATGTTCTGACTATAGACCATGTGACACCCCTCCACGAGGCCTGTGTTGGAGACCATGTCGCTTGTGCCAGAGCTCTCATTGATGCAGGAGCAAATGTAAGTCACGTACTGGCCCTTCACTGCGGCTATACTGCACAGGTCAAATGTCATTTCCACGGCTGGGAAAATCTGGGTAGAAGTAACAAATGAGCAATGCTGCTCCTCTCCTACAGTCACTGTAGAGCTATTAAGTTGTTGTTCCCCCAGGCTGTTGCTATTAGTCAACTTGCATGGTTAAACAAGGCCTAAAAATAACGATTTAAGGAAAATGTGTTTACAGGTCAATGCTTCCACAATTGATGGAGTCACCCCTCTGTTCAACGCCTGTACAGTGGGCAGTGTGGCATGCACTGAAATTCTTTTGGAAAATGGAGCAAAACCCCAGAGACTCGTATACCATCCATCACCAATCCACGAAGCGACGAGCAAAGGTATATTGTGACAAAGTATTTTGCATTTTGATGGAATGCACCAACTAATATATCAAACTAATATAATATAACTAATATATTAGATAGTTTTCTATTGACTTTTTAAATACATCTAAACAGCGTCACATGGTCAGGTTCAAGGCAATTCATTCATGCAATTCAACCAATACCAATTGTATGTGTTTGCTGCTGATATTCAATATCTTAACATTACCACTCAATGTCTCTTATTAATATATAAAATGAACCAAAATGTAATTCCAACTCTACTAATTACAGCTTACACTAGATCCTTGTCTTTCAACCTGTGTCTGTGTCCTCTGCTGTGCTATAAAGCACTTTCTAACAAACCTGCACTGTGACAAATAGCTTTAAAAATAAATCCCAACATGACCCGAGCAGACAGCTTGGAGAATTATCTCGCATTGTCACTTACTGATTGCCGTCTTCATGGTCCATTACTTCCAGGTCATTACGGTTGTGTGGAGGCTCTGGTGACTTGGGGGGCAGATGTGGACATGGACATTCCTCACCTGGGCACAGCGCTCTATACGGCCTGCGTCTGCCAAGAGCTGGAGTGTGCCAGGAAACTCCTGAGGGAAGGTCAGCTCCCAGCACAGTGTCGATCTTTACATCTCCATACAGACGGCCACACATCCTGTATGAGCACACAGACACAGATGCACAAGCACGTTTAAAAAAAAAAGGAAATATATACACAAACTAGGGCTTTATCTGTTCAAAATGTACCTTAAAGGGAGATTTGTCAAGTATTTAATACTCTTATCAACACGGGAGTGGGCAAATATGCTTGCTCTATGCAAATGTATGTATATATTTATTATTGGAAATAAATTAACAACATGAAACAATGTCAAATATTGTCCAGAAACTTTCACAGGTACTGCATTTTGCATAAAGAAATATGCTCAAATCATAACATGTCAAACTGCAGCCCAGCAGGCAACAACAGCTGTCAGTGTGTCAGTGTGCTGACTTGACTATGACTTGCCCCAAACTGAATGTGATTATCATAAAGTGGGCATATGGGTACCCATATAACCCATTTTCATTCACATATCTTGAGGTCAGAGATCAAGGGATCCCTTTGAAAATGTCCATGCTAGTTATTCCTCGCCAAAATTTAGCGTAAGTTTGCAGCGTTATTTAACCTCCTTTGCGACAAGCTAGTATGACATGGTTGGTACCAATGGATTCTTTAGGTTTTTTAGTTTCATATCATACCAGTATCTTTGGTGAGCAGGTCTTAAAAAAAAAACATTTGTTCGTCCTTATGTTGGTGTACTTTCATTATTCCTGCTTAACTACCTAATTGCAGATGACAGGCATTTCCAGCAGCAGCAACAAAACTGCTTTATTTTTCATCAGTGATGTGATTCATCAAGGCAACGGTTAACTCCAGCGGGAGGCGTTAGTCTGTCAGTTTTTTCCTCAAACTGCTGAACGTTTCTTTCTAGAGATCATATAAGGACAATTCAATCAGAGGAAGCAAAAATATATATATATATATTTTTTACCGGTACTGGCCTCACTAATGGAGACAGACTACGTGTTGCAATTTGAATGAGGAGCGGCACAGCAGTGACATGTAGCCCACAGCTGACTGATGACACTTTCGAGCTTATTTGTATGCCCATACTGCTGGCTACCTTTGATTGAAAGTAACAAGTTCACATCCATCCTCTCTCTCAGGGCTGTTGAAAGTAATTTCTGGGAAATGTAATACAATGTTATGGTAGAGAGCAACAGGGAGAGGCAGTTACTTTAAACATTTAAATAAGAATATATAGTCGAAAAGTAAGCCCTGGATTACAATGAACAACATATATTGATTATATAACAGTGGACGTATCTGAATGGATAATCAAGTTGTCCTTCCATACAGGTGCAAATGTACAGAAAGGCAAATCCCTGGATTCACCCTTACATGCAGCTGCAGAAAAAGACTGCACGGCTGTAGTGAAGCTGCTGCTGGACTTCGGTGCAGACATTAACGCCAGGAACACAGAGTTTCAGAGGCCGGTAGACGTGGCTCCACCCAGCAGTATAACGGAGGGTTTCCTTCTGATATATGAAGGTACAAGAACGCTTCTAACTTGTTTTTGTAGGCCACAACAGACCTATGTTTGCATGTCTAAACTCGGTTTGAACAACTCCATCAACAGATATAAAAGATGTCCTTTTACTCTCCTTTTATCTGAGCTTGTAGCAGGACAGAGCATGCTGTCCAACCAAAGTTAATGGTATATGCATTAGGACCAGCTTATATAATGACTCATTGTCTCATTTTCATAGTTACACCGCGACTGCTGAGCCAGCTGTGTCGTCAGTGCATCAGGTGCTGCGTCGGCCGTGACAGACTCCACCTTCTTTCCCACCTTCCCCTGCCCAACAGGATAAGGAACTACCTGCAGTACCAATGACAGGCACAACAATCAGACTGCCTGCCTAAATGGGACTTACAGAAATAATAAGCCTTTGTCACAAAGAGCTAATCAACTCCATGAACTCTTCCTACCTTTAATTTGAGCTACCAGTTAATTAATTAAGTCACTGAGGAGAGCTGGCTGTACCAAGCTGTGCTGCGCTGGCGTGCATCCCATATGTGATGGACAACGTAAAGCAGGGGGTTTCTAAAAAAGAGTCCTAGGCTTAGCCTTCCCTGGATAAATTATGGTTAAAAATATTATAAATACAATATTATTTGCAATTCAGGTTTGCTGTATTTAGAAGATGCCTTAATAGTTGCACTAGCTACCAGAGAGTAATAAACTTTGAAAACTTTTGAGATTATGATGTCATATAAATGCACAATATACAGTATGTGAATGAGTGTTCATAGGTTTGCATTTGATATATATGATGTATGGCACACTACTAGATGATTAAAGTTGTTTTGAAGCCTGGTGCCTTCCAAAATATGTCTGTGTTGCTAATGATGTTTGACTTAGGAGGTGCAGTGGGAGAATTATCACAAACATTTTTAAAACAAAAATAGTTGACATGTTAAAGCTTGGATTACTGAATACTGACAACTGGAGGCGGCTGACTTTACTGTTAAATCCCAAATGGAAAATATGAGGGAGTGGAGCAGCGAGGGTTTGTTTCTGTTGCTGAGACACTAGCTAATACTGCATTTAAATAAAGCGCCAGACACAGAAATAGACTATTTCTCTGGCTCCAGACATTATGAACAAAATCATATGAATAGAAGTAGTAGTATGAACTCACAATTCATAATATTGGGATGAGTTTCAAATTTTGTATTGACTAATTTCACAATTTCATGATGTTTGTATTGATAAAACTGTGTATGTCATAATGTCTTAATCGTCAGTTTAATATATACTGGTAAACACATTTTTTTTCAAGTTCAATTTTATTTGTCCCCGCAGGGCAATTGGTTTTGCAACACAAAGTGCAACATAAAACATAAAGACAACATGGCATACACCGTAAAAATAGCACAGACTCAACAGCACTGCATCATTGAACAAGCATAATCATCAAGACAATGATAGAAAACAAAGCAGTACAATGATGACTAGCGGTCATCCCCCGACTAAATATGACCAGCATAGAATTCTAATCAAGAGACACCCAACAAGCAAACAAAATCGTCCGACGACAAAACAAGAAATAAGAATCAGTAAAAAAACAACATCAACAACATCATGAGATTTGTAGAAGAGTCATCCGGGACCTGTCAACATGAAACTTGGCTTGTTCTCTTAGGTCAGGGGTCAGCAACCTGCGGCTCCGGAGCCACATGCGGTTCTTTAGCTCCTCTCCAGTGGCTCCCTGTGGGTTTTTAAATATGGAAATGAATAACTGTTTTTTGTTTACATTTTCATTTTATTTATCATTGTTATAGGTTTATGGTACGACGATACGACGGAGTATTAGGGCCACATTGAGGAAAAAAATAAATCTGAGATTTCGAGAAATAAAGTCATATTACGAGAATAAAGTCATAATATTATAAAGTAGTAATTTAACGTGTTATTTTCTTTTTTTCTCGTAAAGTTATGACTTTATTCTCGTAATATTACGACTTCTTTTTTCGTAAAGTTATGAATTTATTCACGTAATATAACGTGATATTAAAGGTTGCTGACCCCTGTCTTAGGCAAAAAAAAAGTCGTTGTTGACCTGCAAAACCAATTCAATATATTAAAAGTCAGATTGTTATCCATATGAATGATTTAAATGATTTCTTTTGGAATTCATCCATAACATGCTGTATTAATATTACATCCTCTGAGGGGCAGTAAACTCCCACCTCTGTCTGTGTGCTGCACGCATGCCACATGTCAAAAGAAGTGTGACGTATCGTTGTCATGGTGATATAAACAACAACAAAAAAGGTCCAGTGCGCCTCCACCATAGATAATAATGAAACTGTAGCGGCTTGTAACAGTAAAAAACACTGTTTGTTTCTAGTTTTCATCATTTCATCAGCTCTCAGAGCAGCATGTCTTCTGCACAGTCTCCCAAAAAGACAGGACTGCCAAGAGAAGTGGTGAAATGGCTGCAGAGCCTCGACTTGTCCTTTTATCCGAAGAATGTGTGCAGGTAACTACACAAACTAAACGAACTTACTGTACACATCCCATTGATAAAAAACGATTTGCAGGTCAATGTTCAGACTTTAAAACCGGGATAAATGTAGTTGAAAAGCCAGTTTAGCTACACGTGTTGGTAACATAGGCCTGTATATTATTGTTTATAAAGTTAGCTCTAGGTTACTGTTAACCGTTCTTTCAATAGGATTCAGCTAAGGTGTTATTTAAGGTGAAGCAGGTAGATAAAACAAAGGTTAGCCAGCTTAATGTCGAAAGAAATTCAACCAAATGTAATGCGGTTTTGATAAATAGTGGGTGTTAGCTAGATCAGTGATTATAAAATAATTTACTAATAAATTATAAATCTGTATCATTAAAAAGTGCATATCTACATATGGAGACCATTTGCACCAATATAGCAAGCATATTGTGTCCATCACTCCCACTCAGGTTAGCAAAACGTTCATTATTTTAAAGTTGAAGCACTTTCTGAAAGTCGAGGTCAGGGAAAACTTTATTATCCCCTAGGGGCAATTTGTTGTACAGTCAGCAGTACCACACAGTCATCAAACAAATACAATAAACACAATAAATAGCCTATTAAAGGCAATATATACAAAAGCTTACAACATACAACATTACAGGGCATTGTTTAGGAAACCAATGGCAGTCGGAACAAAATAATTTCTGAGCCTATTGGTCCTAAGTTTAGGCAAACTGTATCTGCGGCCTGACGGGAGCAACCTGAACTCAATGGACAGGGGATCAGCTAGGACCGACTGAGCCTCCTTCAAGGTCCTACTTTGGAATAGAGGATTCAAGTCATTCAGGGTGGTGTCAGCAATTTTGCCGCACATAGTCCTAGTCATCCTTAGACTGTTAAGTTTAAATATCTGGTTTTATTAGGACTATGTCAGTCTTGCTACTGTTCATTTTCTGAAAGCTTATAAGATCAACTACTTGCAATATAGGCTATAAATCCTGTTAAGTTGAGTCCAAATGCAATTTGAATACAATCACCCTCTGTTTGAAGTATTTAGGTTGAAAAGTTTTAGAATAGAAATACTTCCAATGGCATTTAAGAGTACAAATGGTAGTGAGCCTTTTTGCTTAATCGGTGTTTCGATTATTAGGGGGTCCTTGGAAAATGTTCTCTCCTGTAAGGGATCCCTGGCCCCAAAAAGTTTGAGAACCCCTGTTCACTATCACCTCTCACTAGTTCAGTTAACAATTGATCCATAGTCATTACTATTGAGTGTAACTCTGCCATGCGCCGTTAGCGGTAATGAAAACTTGATTTAACCTTAAAAAGGGCCTCACTGGGATTAAATATATATTTTACAGGTGTGTCCTGTTGCACCATAAAACAAAAAGTAGCAAAATATATAACACACATACTTATAATGAAATACTGTAGATAAAATATGAATAATCAAGGGACACAAAACGGATAAGAGAGAAAACATCAGTGCTTTCCAACGGTGCCAAGACAGCAAACTGCGTTTCACTGGTAGAGTAAATAAACTCAGTCTGTTCTCCCTGCTTTTCATTTCCAGAGATTTTTCCAATGGTTACCTTGTGGCAGAGATATTGTCTCGCTATTACCCCCCATACTTCCCAGTGCGTTCATATGAAAAAGGAACATCGCTTTCTGCCAAACAGATGAACTGGAGTCAAATAGAGAGGGTAAGAGAAGGGGGGGAATCTAAAAGATATAATGAGCAGTGAAGAAATGTCTCTTTGTTCAGCTCAGTTGGCATTTGGTTTAAATGTGGTTTAATTTCCCTTTTGTAGACTAGTGGATTTGCTTTAAAAATGACTATTTTTAGGTGTCCAACCCACATTTTTTGATATTTTGATATAGCTCAACCTACCAGCACACAACAGAACTCCTTAATTATCAAAACATATAAAATAATCTATACTGAAGACCCATTGTGATATTTTCTTTACCTACATGTACTTGTCGGATCCAAAACAGGACTTTCTTATTTTGAGTTAGATAATTACCAAATGTTTTTATTGTCCCAGTCTTTACAGAAGCAGCATCTGCACTTGATGAAAGAGGTCATTGATGGAAGCATCCACTGTAAACCAGGAGCAGCTGAACTGTTGGTGCAGGAGGTTTATACTATGTTAACTAACCAGAGGTAAGTGTTGATTGGGAGCAGGGCAGGGAAATTAACACAGTTCACACAATTCATCAGCTCCTTTCTTGCTTTAACCAGACAGAAGAGGTTTATATAGCATCTTGGAGGTTATAAAAACAAATTATTCTATTTTGTTTTGCATCATTTTTACAGTTTAGTTTAATATTGGTACATTAAAAATTAGGGCTGCACAATTAATCAATCAATCAATTTTATTGAAATAGCAACATGGCCTAGTGCAATTTTCAAATCGCAGGAGGCGCAATACTTGTTAAAAAGGTATCACATCACTGCTTGTGATGTACAGGATGCTGATACTGTACAATGACTTTAGCTGCGTCACAAAGATATTTTCATAACAATAAGTGGGCAATAAAAAAACTAAAAAACATCATACCCCCTAACCCGCTTCTAGTGTACTTGAACCCAAATAAACACAACTGAAGAGGATGCTTGTCAGTTGCAATAAAGCACATTTGCACAATGTAAAAATGATATTCACAAAACCTAAATATAGCAACATTATCCTGTAAACTTTTTAAATCTTCCTTCTCAGTATCAGACATGTTCAGGGCCCAGAGTCAGACTTTACTGACCAGGAGTACCAGGAGCTTCTGCCAACGCTGGCCCGCTCTACAGCCTCCAGGGCCATCAAGAACAACCTGAGGATGACAGAGATCATGGCCGAGCCCGACATCAGCACAATCCAGAAGAAGGCACGAGTCATCCTCCACAGGCACCTGGAGCACAAGGCTGCAGAGAGGGTTCTCAACCCTGGTGAGTCACCCAGGGGTGATACCGGGCTTTCTGTAGGGGGCAAATATAGGGTGGCAGTATAACTCATCAGTTTTTCCTTTGGACAATTTCTTTGGTTTCATGATAGGACGTTTTGAAGTGAAGCCTAATCTGGGTCGGCTGGCAGCCAAAAACCCTGTGCCATCCAGCAGCGATGAGTGCTTTGCTTCATCTGGAGACACTACATCAAGTAAGTGTTTAAGTCTTATATTCTCTCTCAGCAATAATCAGAGAATATTGATTCTGTAAATGTGCTCAAATGCATCATTTGGGTGCTGCAGATCCTAATGTTTTTTGGCAAATCATGACAGTTTTGTTTTAAAAAAAGGCCGTAATGTCTCTTTCTGCTGTTTTAGAGTTGTGCTACCCGTCGACATGGAGCGGAGCTGCTGTTTCCTTTAAGGAGATAAAGGTGCACCAGCCCGTCAGACGCTACCTGCTTAATTATTAAAGGAACCTGACGGAGATATGCGCTCTATTATTGTATTGTCTGTGTGTCACTTGATGTAGTGAGATGTTTTTTTTTCACAATTATTCAAAGCATAGTCTTTTTTAACTATTATGCCTCACAAGTATTTACTGGAGTATAATTTGTTTTGGAAAAACAGAAGACGTCACTGTTGTTATGGCTTATGTAGTGTTCTAGTGCCCCTACCATCATGTTTGAGCTACGTCAGTTTGTACCAGTAGGTGGCAGCATTGAGTCGTGAGCAGAGCTCTCAATGTTTTTTTCAGCCTAAAATCCACTGCTGCAGGTGTCCCATTGACAAAAAGAGGAAATAAATCAGTGTATACAGCAGAAATTGACTGGCCTTACTCTTCATCTGTTTGTGTTGCTCACTGTGTTGAGTGCTTAAATGCTATTCCTGAGTTCCTTCGCCAATTATTGAATATGCATCTTCCCTTCTTTACCATCACCGAGGCAACAGATGGACCTTTTTGTCAATCTGCACCCTAAGAAATTATGATCAGCCACCTGCCAAATGCTGGTAAAATTATGCTATATCATTATATTCAATTTGGTAAGCGCCACTTTAGGCAACCAATAACAGATTCTTAAATTGGTTTGCTAGATTTGGGGAATAACGAGTCACTGTGAAATGAAGACATGCAAGCTTTTTTTTGTCTGTCTTGTTTCTCATTCAATGCCCCACATTTTCTAGCCCTTGGTTGAATAGATTTAAGCACTTGAATGGAGTGAGTGTGTGTATGTTTTAGGAATATTGAATGATGAATCACTGGCCTTGACTGTCAAAGGTGTTGATGACTAAAGGCTAAAAATGTCAATAAAACGTTGCCTATGGTGACACAAATTAAGTGTCAACACATCTTGTGCCATTTAGAGCAGAAGAAGAAGCTAAACAATTGTGATTGTGGGTAAAAATGCCACACGTGTGATATTGATTGTGTGGCCCTCACTTCATTGGTTATGAAGGGAATTTAAAAACATCAAACAGGAGATGTATTAGATCACTCACGGTTTGCATACAGAGTTGTTCATGCTGTTCTCATCCTATTTTATTTCTAAGCATCTTGAGAGCCAAAGTCTCTTAGCTAGAAAACTACTGTCCAAGTTTAACATGGATCCTGGGTTTGTTGGTTGAATATTGGATTACTTGACAGGCAGATCATCAGAGTTAATGGCACCATATGTTGTGCTGTTTCATTGGATCACCTCAGGGCTGTGTCGCGTCATCTTATCTGTACATACTGTACGTGAATGACTGCAGAAGTATCCGTCCTGACAGACACATTTTGATGTTTTTAATTATTTAGTCATCTTGAGCCAGTTATAGGAGAGTAATTCTGCTCCTGGTCTGGCAGTTGCTGATTTTATTTTCAGGGGGGCACCAACAGCTTCTTATAACTGAATGTGTGCACGATGCATTTATCTTTGAGGACAATCAAGTTTTCGGTTGAAGCTAAATTTAAAATTGCATGGTTTTATACATTTTTGTTCCCTCAAAAGGCAAAGAAATTTACAGATGGGGATAAACAAACACACATCAGCTGTATTTAATTTACTATAACACAACTGCAAAATATTTTATTCCCGGTTTGTGGTCTTTACTCGGCTGGTACTGTGGTCAATCAGAATTAACAGACGAAACAAATCACCGGCACTCACAGATAAAGGATCTTTCTTAGTTTATTCTGGGCAAAAAACTAACGTGTTTCAGGCTATAAGCCATCATCAGCTTCTGACACTTTCGTTTTTTTGCCCAGAATAAACTAAGAAAGATCCTTTATCTGTGAGTGCCGGTGATTTGTTTCGTCTGTCTTTACCACTACCGGGCACCCGATGCTGTTCCAAGATTAGGAGCCGTGCTCGCTGCTACTTCTTACTATATCTCAATCAGAATTAACAGTCTTGTCTGATGGTGTCATATTAAACTCTGTCACTAATTTGCTTTATGGTTACTGCTGGTGCTACATTAAACACTGCGTACATATCTGTAATTAATTATACCAGACTAGCAAGGGAAGTCATTTCATTTCACTCTGACCTGCATTAACAACACCTGTATTTTATTGACTTGCCCTTTTAAGTGTATAGTTTCTAACCAATTTAATCCACACATGAATGTCTGAAAAAGCACAAGTATACATCCATGATAATCCTGCAAAACAAACAATATTATCTCCTCCATTGTGTGCTTATTTTTGCACACTTAGTGGACGACATGATTTAGTTATTTTCTGGTGCCAAAGCCACTCAGATTCACTTTGAGATTGAGATCACTCTGTTGGTCCCAAATCTCCGAGCACTCGTGGATGCTCAGTGTACAGTACAATTGAGCTGTGTGAAAGCTAGTGAAAAACGGATGACAGGATGATAAGTGTTTCTGGCTGACTGCCTGGCTTCTCATGTGGTCTGAGAAGCCCGGGCTTTCAATAGAGAGATGGGACAATGCTGTAATGATATGATCTCCAAAGCCTCAACAGACTATTAGCTACAGATGACCGTGAGATTTATTGCTGCCATAGCGAAACACCATAATTTGACTCTTAAAAACTGTTGCGGAGGAGAGCATTCCGGGTCAAACTGCAAACCAAACAATTACAACAGCTGATGCTAAACTGTAAACAAAACATTGACACTTTTACAAATCAATCCATCAGTTGTAAGAGAGGGTATCTGACATTTTGAACAACAGATCCAACCAGCCTATAATATATCTCATGGTCTCTTTGAAAGCAGCCCATCCCTTTTCCATGGTAGTCAGTGGCTGCCTGGTAAAGCCTCTTTCCCTGCCTTCCTCAGTGGAGCTGTAAAACCTGACCTCCTTAATCTTTCAGTGTCTTTTGATTTCCCTCAGCTTGACTGGGCGTGAACACACATCAGCACTTAAGACGAAGAGCGCTGTCGCCTGTTGATTTCTGCAGGCGCCGGGAGATGAGCATCGGAATTTGGATTTTCAGTGTCGAGCCTGCATTGGTTTATACTGAAAACCCAGATTGCAAGGTGCAACTACAACCGGCAGCTGGTGATACCTTTAAATGCAAAATAACAAATGTACGGTATACTACAGAAGAGCCAGGGTCATAATACATTATTTTTATAATGCACAATAAATGACTGTGAACACTAACAAGTGAGATGCTTTACATAATAAGCAGTGGTCCGGGGTTACAAGGGCGATGTTTATATTTATTCTACATCTACACGCCTCTTCTGCTGAACAATATCTAGGTCCTGGTTGCTATGGCAACTAGCAAGCCCCATACTGGAGAGCGACCAGGAGACATTAATAAGCTTACTGTGAGCTTCTTTGGCTCGTTCTGTTGGTCATGAGCACACAGGCGGTGGCTCAAGCTGCACGCGCATGCATACAAAGAAATATGCAAACGCATTCGTTCAAGATCAAAACACACACCTCATGTGCAGAAACACAGATTGTGATGACAATAAAGAGATGCCAGGCAACTGATGTTAGAAAACCGAGGATGCCTAAAATGCCCTAAGAAAGTGTTTCACCATCTGCCCATTTTTCCTATCGGCATCATGGGAACCCACAGTGTGAAGGAAGCTCTAGTGGCGAAGGCGAGGTGATGCAGCAGGGTGAGGCGGAAGGGAGGGTCAGTGCCTTATTGGAAGCACAGACAGGAACACGACTAGCCGGGGGGGTTATTGTGAGTCTTTGTAAGCTAAGGATTCCCCGAGAAAAAAAGCCCTCCCCCCATTCCCCACACAGCAAATATCCCACCCCTATTAACAGAGCCACGGTAAGCTAGTGTGTGGCCATGTTATCCAGGCCAAGGGTGGGGCACTCTCTATGTGTGTCTGCACGCTGCCGTGCACATAGACGGTGTGAGAAGTCATGTGCATGTCAGATCCTAATATCTATATGTATTTATTCAGCATCCCGCTAATGAGCTGCTTTTATTCATTTACATATTTTCAATGTAGTTACAATGCATTAGTCACCAACAAGCTGCTGGGCCCCTGTTGTTGTTAATTTTCAAATTCCCAGGAGACTAAAGCTAATTAAGTGCAAATGAGTATTATTTCTACGTGCCACATGCAAACAATACCGCTTAAACAAATATTAAAACATTATTCACTAGATTGGAGTGCAATTCACTTCCTTCACTGAGAGACTTGCTATTTGACTTGATCACTGCTATTTGCAGTTTTTTTTAAATCATATGCATTGCAAATCTTTATTAAAGAGCAATACTCAAAATGAAATACTTCCTGTTTTGTATAAATTCAGATCAGAAATGTTCAATCAAATTTGAGAAACAGTAAACCAAGAGAACACAGTGGGCTTGTGATTAACTTTCTAATTAATGACAACTGGAATAGGAAAGAATAAACAATGGATTCAGTGAGCCCAACACATTTCAGCAACCTGACTATATCAGGTTACTAAGCAGATTAATAGTGCAATTTAAATGCTGTACAGTGACCAACAATGCCCTTTAAATGCTAGAAAACTGCACCGCTCTCCCTCTGCTAGCATTAGACTCACAATAGAAAGGGCAACGGCAACAGGAAGGTACGTAAAAAAAAGAAAAAGTAAAAAGACAACATAAGACAAAGGCAAACTGTGCTTTAGGGTCAAAAGCAAGAATAGAAAATGTCATTTACATTTTTCAGTACTTACAACACTTACTCATAACAACATAGTATATTTTGTGAAGTGACCTAGTTGGTCATATCTCAACAATACCTTAGTAATACAATGACCCACTAAAAACAGAATAACATTTATATGATATTAAGCTTTTACTTTATACCTCAAAGTGCATCAAGTACATTTGGAGCTTATTTAAAACTCTGCAGTGTTTACTTGCGGTTTAATTTGTTAAATGTGTGGAGACTGATATCAAACACTTACCAAATAGTTAATTTATATTAGGAAAGCTTACCTTAATAATTAAAGGCACATACTCAAACATGTTGCTCACAGTATTTTTCAAGACTAAGACACAATGAGGCGGAGAAGTTAATAAATCTATAGGCTAACTTTACAGCAACTAGAAACATTTGCTTTGATTCCCCCACACTGCCACTTTGAAGGCAGGTTATCCAAATTCTATCAGATACAAATATCTGTTCAAGCGTCTGCCTAACTCTTGTGCCTGCAGCCTGTTTTGCTTTCATTACACAACTTAAGAAAGTATTTTTTTCACCATGGGTTGACCGAAGAAAACAGAGCACAAGCTTAAATGTGCAAGTACATATGGATGGGTTAGCAGGCTAGCTTAAAGGGCAGGTCCATCTATGTTCTGTTCAAAAAGTATTAACGTGGTAGTAAGCTAATAGAAGCTAATCAATAAGGTTATGAATAATGTGAACAAGTCAAAGTTAGCTGTGTTAAGTTTGGAAATAACTGAAAGGGTTAGTTCAGATTTTTTGAAGTGGGGATGAATGTTTACTCCCTCAGTCTGCGAGGTAAAATTACTGCTTTTATGAATGTAGTCAGGTGACTTTGTAAAGAGCGGTGTAATCGCTTCAGTTCCCTGTCGAAAAAGGGCTGTCTGACTGTGAGGTAAAGCGGCTGTGGATGGGAGCAGCAGAAAAAAAGTATTTTAACCCCCTAAAAAAAAAAAATCTGTATCATTTTAAGTGTATGCTATATTTCTAATTTTTCACTGCTTTACCTCGCCATCAGACAGCCCTTTCCAACAGGGACCTTAAGCAGTTATATCGCTGTCTCCAAAGCCACCAGAACAGACTCCATCCACAAAAACAGTCATTTTACCTCACAGAACACAGGAGGTGGTGGTCTACCGCTGCATTGATCGGTTAGTTTGTTTGTGTTATTATGTGACGAACTAATGTGACATCGATAGCAGCACATTGCTTAGCTTCCGTGCCCGGTACTCCTGTCTGATTCTCTAAACTCTGAGCGTGCACACAACATCAAAGTTACCATACGTAACGTTAATACACTGACTATAAGAATATGTATACTGTATATGTGGCAGCCTCGTCATGCATAATAATGGACACACCCTTTAATCTGCATCAAAGTGGTGAACCTACCAACTGACCAACCATCAGACAGACATTGCCGTCCCTCGAGCCTTGCCGCTAGCATGGCTGATAAAAAGCTAAGTTGCTAAATTAAAATAACAAAGGTTAGGCACTTAGTGGACACAGGAGGTTAGACCATTTGGTCGGACAATATGCTGCTACGGAAGGCTAATTAAATGATTAATTAAATATGTTGCATTAAGCAATCAAACATTAATAAAGCATTACATTTTAACATCAATAAATCATTACATTCATTTGAAACATTACCATAATTACTATAAACAAAAGCCATAATCGAGATGATGGTGCAGTTCCTCTAGAAGGCTTACAAATTAAGCTGTTAGAGTCAGGGCGGATAAACAGTACTATATGGCTGAGGAAAAGATAACTTTCAATATGTTCCTGCACCAGTAAAGCTATAGATCGCCACCATCCATTACCTTATTTGACCATTAGGGTCTGATAGGTCAAACCATCACTCTAAAAGTAATTTCCACCTGTTAAAATTGGCCTTTCCATGCACCAATCCATCCATCCCTTATTTACAATCTATTTAAGTCAATGTGTTTACTTATATCATTCTCAGCCCTTTTCACTGGCCTCCGTCTTGACTGCTTTCCAGTTCTCTACTGCAGCAGAAGCTCAATGTCCCCACAGGGATCATTAAAGTTTCATCTAATCCACCTGCCTGATCATCCATCCATACACCCATCTGTCCGTACTTCATGTCAAGTCACATTCTATTTATACGGCGCATTTCAACCCAGAGCAGCTTAATGTACCTCAATGATCTTCTAATTATTCCTCTGTGGCTCCCATCCCTCTGTCCACCCTTTAGTTTGTCAATAAATGTGTTATGTTGTGTGGCCTTTGGCCTTGGTCTTTATCAGTAGAAGGTATTAGCTACCTTGTGTGAGCAACACCAAACAAAATTCTTATTGATTATGTTAAAATGGCAAAGTGAATCTCCTGAATCTTGAGTTATTAGTTCTGTACCGTATTTAAAGTATGACTTCTGCATAACATGGAAGTCTTCTTGTACTGTGCAGAAAATTGTTTTGGCATATAACCGATGACGAATGCATATGTCCCAAAGAGTTTTTTTGGGGGAAAATTATCAACCCATTGGCTGTCCAAAGAGTTTCATAAAACCATGAGCTGTAAAACCTCAACCAAGAGCAGACCCCATGATCCTTGAGTTTGAACCTTAAAATAGAGTTGGGAGATCAATACAATTTTACTTTCAATTACGATTTTGGCATCCAACAATTTTGAAAACAAGATAGTCGAGATAAAACAATTATTGTGCCGTATTCTGTTTTGCAGTGACGCTCGTTTGTTTTGTCTTGTCTTATAGATCCAGTGCACCCTTTCCCTCGGCTATAGGACGGTTTGGAAACGCACCCCTCGCCCGAACCTCGCTCGCAAAATTGTTTACAAGAGCACAAAGTTCCACATAGATCTAGCGTCCTAATTTTGCTCTCAAAGTGCACCTGATTGATGCATTTAAGTTTAAAATGTACAACATTTTCTTTCTAAATGCATGATGTTTCCAAAGTCAATGAGGAATCGTGTTAAATAATCACAATCTCAATATTTACCAAAATAATCGTGATTAAGATTTTTGCCATAATTGAGGAGCTCTATCTTAAAATCACCAAAATTGGTCAACAACTTTCCTATGCAGCGTCTGTCTACACATAAAGCATGCATTATTTATATGGTAGGAGCCCAGTGACACCTCCTTGGTGATCGTATAATTGAATCTGTATGACTAATAAGATTAGGAGAATCCCATTTCGAAATCAGATGTCCCCCCTCCCTTTATTTAAGGAGAGGTTGAGTTAATGCAGTAGAGTCACTGCCGCGGGGGGCGACGGCCTTAACCATTCTGTCTGAGAACCGGGGGTGTTTGGGGTGGGCCGCGCAATCAATGCTGACCAACACTCATGAACACCCCCTTCTAAACATGACTCAGTTAGAACGTCTAGATTCACCGGTCAGTTTCTATATATATATATCAGTGTTTTAATTTTACATTTCTCACACACCTGCCTCTTCAGCTGCACACCCCTCATTGTCACACATGCGCTTTTCCTGCCTACCATAGAGACCACCCTCTGCTCCATCCAGCCCCCCCTACTCCCCTCCTCCTCCTCCTTCTCCACCAGGGACCAAAGAGGGTTTTCAGCACTTGCCACGGCAGCTCGCAATGGACAGCACCACAAAGGCTCAGTGATCTCTCTCACATCGCCCCGGACGCTTGACAGAAACCACAACTGACAGGCAATCTCGGCGTTCAGTAGGGACATCTAGAGAAAGTGAAAAAGTGAGAGAAAGGAAAGCGGAAGTGCTTTGTGGACTACCCTGTAAAAAATAAATAAGGTTTTGAATCTGCCCAAACAAGGCATTTTCTTTTGCATATCTCTTGTTGCCCTAAAAACAGAATCGGCACAATGGAAGAAGACATGGATGAGGGGCAGACCCAGAAAGGTAAGAAAGTATTTCTCTGCATGTTTGGGGGAGATTTCCGTAAGTAAATCTGACATGGGGGTTTTGTCAGCGTGCCAGTGCTGCCTCTGCAGAGACAATCGCACAAATGTTAGCCTTTCCCTGTTATGAATAGGGGAGCAGCTGTTTGTGGTAATTCCTTTG
Source organism: Sebastes fasciatus (assembly GCF_043250625.1). Taxonomy (NCBI): domain Eukaryota; kingdom Metazoa; phylum Chordata; class Actinopteri; order Perciformes; family Sebastidae; genus Sebastes; species Sebastes fasciatus. The sequence continues at coordinate 26,500,153 of NC_133804.1, forward strand.
TCCATTGAGTGTCAGCACTCCACTGAAGAGTGCACGTCTATATGCTGTTTGGGCAGTCAGAGGGGTGTGAACCGCTTCAGCGAGGGGTGGACTGTCTTTGTTTGCCTGATGAGGCTTTCATGCTTGTCGTGATGGCTGAGAGGGAAACACGAAGAGTGAAGAAACCAACCCAAGCTTCTACACTCAGTAATCCGTCAGCTTTCAGGTTTCTGTCCTTTGTGTACCGAATACCCAGACGTTGTATCTCGCAGCGGTGTTTTGCGACATTCGGTGTGAATTTGATGCAGGAGCAGGGGTTTTCTTTCGTGCATTTAAGAAGGGGCAGTGTTTGCTTTGTGCAAAGTGGAACTGCTATTTATACTTCACACTCCCCCACCACCTTTTTCTCTGCATGAATGATTCAGTGTATGGTCGGGAGCCACAAAAGCAAGAGATTGAGAGTTTGTTTACTAGTGGACAGCAACATTTTGAATAAAGAGGTTCCTTCCAAAAGCTACCACCGAAAAGACACATGAGCAGAAACGGACATGATGCTGTTGTCATGTATTGTAGGACACACCTTTGTCTCTGCCCTCCCTTGTCTCAGATTTACTTCATGTATACAGGCATGGCTTCACATGTTTGTGTTTCTCCTCCCCTCCCACCTCTCCTCCCTGCAACATCCTCTCACAGGCAACACACACATGAGCTGAAACAGTTGCCATGGCAGTGGCCAAATGTAGTCATTATCTATTCTCTCTTCACCCACTCCTGCTGATGACATTTCAGTAACACAGGAATAGTTCACTGTGTCTGAGAGTGTGGGAGGAAGAGAGACAGAAAGAAGGTACAGAGGAAGAGTCAGGATGACAGAAATTGAGAAGAAGAAGACACAGCGAGGGGAAGAGAGATTCGAGAGAGTGCAAGAAAGAGGGAGTGAGAGGTTTGGGAGAATGTAGGTCGCACTATCGTCTACAATGGAGAGAGAGAATAATGCTTGATTATGTTAGTTATGCACACCCAGTAGCTATGTTGATTAAAGGGATTGCCAAAATTGCTGCAAGATCATTGATGAGGGCGCTGTTTCCATGACAATTTGTAACATTTGGCATATGCACCGCCAACCTCACATCACAGATTTGGATCCAATACTTCTTGGTCGCCATTACTAGGTGTGTACTCAAGCATTCCTGTTCAGAAAGCAAAATCTGTCAGCCCTGGCCACTAACACAAATGCTCACTCAACTGAAAGATGCAGCCATGCAAGCTGTGCATGCATTTTCTGTATGCCATGTCCATTCATTTGGGCCAAGCTCAGGTTTGTAAAGAGTTAGTGCGCACTCATATACTGCGAGCTATGTTAGCCCAAATGTGGCTCACTGACTGGCAAACCTTTTCTTCTGAATATCTTAAAAGATTGTAAAACATGCAAAATGAACGGGTATAGATATATTTTGTGTTTAAGTGCAGTCAGAGTTGGTCGACGCTAGCCATTTCAGGGATGCAAAAGAGTCAATTTGTTTATTTTTTTATTTTTTTTGCAGATGACGTAATTGTTTTTCTGTCACTTGATAAACTTTGATGTTAGAAAGGATGGCGATTGGAGATTAAAACTCAAGCAGGGAAAAGAGGTTCAGGATCAAGTTTAAGATGCATACAGAAAAAAAAAAAGAAATGTCATCATACATGGTGTTTATGGCTGACGTTTGTTATGTAATACTGTAAACATTCTCACCATTCATAAAGACTCCGTAAATGACCGTAAACGATAAAAAGTAAATTACCAACCTGTTACCTCAGAAGCTGACAATCAATCTGGTCCACCGCCTGACAAATATATGCAGCCACCAGGGTGAGCTGCCTTCATGAATCACTGCCCACACCTCACCACAAACATAAGGACATCTTTGATTTGTTTCTTTTAGTAACTTACTTAAATGATTTGCTTCCAACTTTTTCTACTGCAGTACTTTATTCTTTGATAATTATATGCTAAAAGAACCATTTGGTCGGGGAAGGTTGAACCGATTCAAAGTTTGCTCAAGGCCAGATAAAAGCTCCAGTAGATGACACGGTGAGATGCATAGTCCATAGAGTGGTGAAGGGATGACGTATTTTTGTAGGCCATCCAGGAAGTTAGCATCGCCTTGTTTCCCTCAACAAAAAGTCAATTGGATTCTTCCATTGGATTTTGGATTATTGCAGAAGATAAGTTCTGTGGCAATCAAACATTTATGATACTTATACGTTTTGTTCAGCAAGATAATCTTCATGAATTAACAACACTTTTATGATTTTTTAAGTGACCGCCTTTTTTAAGACACTTAAAAGCTTCAAAATTCAAGAGTTGGATATTCACTGATGTACATCATAGAACAAAACTTTAAAGTCTCTTCAGCAACATAACTTATTTCAGGCATCTAACTAAAAACCCATTGACTTCCAGACGAGGGAACCGGAAGTGCTAAAATGCTAACTCATTTCCGGGTTTTAGGACTCATTCCTGCACCACTCTATTTCTAACTACCCTTTAAAAGTTAAAGTGAATCTGGCAGTTACCTAAATAATATTATTATTTAACTACACTTATACAAGACTACAAACACACAAAACTTTGGGACGAGTAGTTTTGTGAAATCAATTTCCAAAATCAATCTCACAAGATTTAACTGGGTTCGGAAGGTTGTGTACGTTTACCCTGCGGGTGAAAAATGAGTCGATTTAAAGAAAGAAAGGTCCCCATTTATTACCAGGCTACAATACGATCATGACACAATGTTTCAGGAGATTTATGGTTGATAAAGCATGACACATTGGAAGATAGGTATGTTAGAACACGGCAGCAGGGCTGACTGGTCACCTACCCACGTGGGACATGAAAACTGTCAGCTCCTTTCCTGGTTACTGAAGACAACACGATTGAAATGATTGCTCTGACGAAGCATGATGAACAATAAAGCCACCCTGTCAGGTTCCGTTCCATGTCACTTTGATTTCATGCCTATCTTTCTGTAAATTTGTGTAATCGTTTGTGTGAGTCATCGCTCATTTTCAGGAGAGGTTAAAGCCTATAGCTGTACAATCACACATGACAATAAACAGGCTAATAAGTAAGTGAAGACAAAAAATATATATATTGCCAGGGATAAGCATGAAGACGTCAGACTGTCCTCTGTTGCTGTGATGCTGGCCCAAAGCAAGCTACAGTCCGTCAAAGATCAAGTCAGAGGTTTGGGAAGAAACACTCAAGGCATTCAAGCGAACATTGCTCACAGCAAAAGTTCTCTAAAACACGAGCACTATAACAATATTTCAGTTCAGCCATGACAATTTTAAAAGCTTATGAATGTCACGCAACATTTTTTTTTACCTATGAGAGGGCCGCTCTGTGATGAAATTTATAGGTGCCTTTATTGCCAACAACGGTGTACTATATTTACGATCTATTAGAAATTTATACCACCGTTTAAAAGACAATTTTATATAATTTTGTTGGTGAAAATGAAATACACGTCACCCAAATAAACTGCAAATAGGTACTTCCACCAGAGAAAAGGTGTAGGTGTCAACGAGTGCACTCACAGCACGCTAATGCCCTTCTGTCTTCCTCTTCTGAGGTTGCAAATCTCAGATTATGAGTCAGATGCACCAGGTGGGCACCTGCTAGCCAAATGTAGCAGTGCACTCTATGTACCACAGGGGCCCAATCAGCTACGGGAAGCAAACCAACGCCCTACTGTTGAAAAAACGCAGCTTTCACTGATGTGAACGCAGAGCTGAAATTATTGGGAGTTCTGCAGAGAAGTTCTGCAAATGAGCATAAAATGGGTCATTACTTTTAAAGAATAAAACCAAACAGCATTCTGGAGACGGTTCACACTGGTGGTGTTAATCGTCGCTGAACGGAAAAACTGAGAAAGGCACACCTGTTCGCATTTCTGGAGCCAAGAATCTACTCCGCAAGGCACCGCCTGTCCTTCTGTTTGATCAGTTTGATCAGGACGCTAACTTGGCAAGATGTTGTTACACGACGAGATGCTCATTGATATTTTTGTCTGTCGACATAAAACTCAGCAGAATTTGTCAAAATAAAAACATGGCATGAAACACAGCAGACACAATGCACAAGTTTTGCTGAATTTTTTTAATGGTTCACTGAGTTTCATGCACTTTGAATCAAAAGCTCCAATAATAAATGTCACATTTGCATTGAGGTTAAGGCACGGTGGATTCCCAAGAGGCTGCTTTGAATGTAGGTGCTGTGGTTAGACTGATGGCAGGGATAATATTTTCAAGCACTGGCCCCATGAGCCACCAAGCCCCTAAATTTGGTGGCCCAAATGTAAACTATGTAAAAAAAACAATACAGAAAAAGCAATTTAACACAACTTAACTCAGCTTTCCTTAACAGAATGAAAATATGTAATTGTTTATTTAGATTGAAAACTCAAGTTCTTTGTTCTCTCACAGTCAAAGATATAGTCTTTTTTGCATTAAAAACACTATTCAAATGACTAGGATATAACAAGACACAACAGGACTAAATAGAAACAGGGCGTCTGTCAAAAGTTCAATCATGCGACATTGCACACAATCAGGACACCCCAATAGAATCAATGCAATCCTCTTCTCAAGAGAGACTTGATAGAACTTGGTGGCCACAATGGGCCACTTACAGGGGATATTGGTGGCCACAGAATAACTTTTTGTGGCCACTGGCCATGGTTAATGTCGAACCCTGTATGGTTTGTCACCATACAGAATTTGTGTATTTATAAAGGTATATAATTGATTATTTTTGAAGATATTATTATGTTTGTACAACATTCATGAATAAATTCCTTAATTTTCTAAGTTCTTGCATATCCAACTAGTTGTTTTTTGTCATTTAGTTGGGTTGGTCATCTTGATTCAAAGAGCTTCTAACGCTGAAGAGTTAAATTGGCAAAGACTTCAATTGAGAATTTGTGTCTCATGATGGCCTGAATGCTTTTTGCTGAGGCTATACCACTCTGACATAACAGCTTCAACTCACAGCTCCGTGCTGTATCAGTGCTCAGTGAGTTATGGCCATGTTACAGTACATAACCCCTCTCCTCCCCTGGCTCTCCCTCCCTCTCTTACTCATTGTTCTGAATCCTAACCTGATCCGGCCCAGAAGAAGTCAAGGGAGTTCCACCAATTGTTCTTTTGAAATGCGTTGGAGCTATTAGTGCAGGACTTTTGAGGGTTTTCTTATTGTACTCACAGGAATAACTCCCTAGTATAGATTTTTAGATAAAGAATAACAGGTGTTTAATTTGACACCATTCCCAAACAGCCTTACTGGGTCCTTGCAATGATGATATCTTAAATTCATAATATGATGGTGCAGCCATTCAACGTGATAGTGATTTTGTATTGTCCTATTTTAATATCGTCATGGAACTTCCCCAGTTGATTACTTACATTAAGACAATTATTTTTCTGTATTACAAGTTTTCTGAAAATATATGTTTAAATACGCAAATGAGGCTTTATCTTGTTAAATGTGTGCTAATTTTCATACATTTCCAGAACAGAAATCTGAACATCGGATAACGCCGGGTTCAAAATTCTTGTTTCATTGTGTTGACATATTAGAGTCAAAGGTTTATACAGAAGAGATTTTAGATATCTCTTATCACTCCATAAATCAGAAAATACTGTCAGCCATAAAAAAAAAAAAAAAAAACTATTTTCATCATCTTTTCAGGAATAAAATGTAATATAAATCAGGCCATGAATGATATATGAACAAACCCCTCTGTAAAAAGCTTCGGAACATACAGTAGATAGGAATGAAACTGGAGAGTTTGGTGTAAGTAAGTGCTACTGAAGTGGAGATTTCTGGCTCATAAGAAAGATATGCATTTGTATTACAAGTTTTCTGAAATTGTATGTTTAAATGTGCAAATGAGGCATTATCTAATGCTAACTTTTGGTGAACTTAGGAGAAATCTACTGATGCAAATACACAAAGTAGTAAAATAAACACCTAAATGTGTATTTTGGATGTGTTCTTTCCACTAGTCTGAAAGAGGACACCTTATGGAAGCAAAATCGCCCCAAATCTCAATATAGAGCAGTGAATGACAAACAAGTTTTCCCCTTAAGCCAATAAAAAGTTTTTTTCATTGTTTAGGCTCATTTCAAAGATACAAAGACTTTCAAAATATAGTTAAAGTAGGTTAAGTATTTATATATTTAGGTAATTCAAAGTAGAGTGCATTTGGAAACAATAAACAAAAATTGAGGACAACTCTACAGATTGGTGTCACATTCAATCATATGCTGAAGACAGACTATTACTATGCTCCATTGTTTAGGAGCTGTGAGTTAAATCCCTACACCCCTCGGTGCTTGCTCCTAATAATGTTGGCGATCAAGACATTTAAGCCGATTTTCACCCAGCTGCACGCTTAAAATGTACAAATTGAAAGTAAAAGAACAACCCCTCGTCTCTCCTCCTGAGTGACGTTTGCTCCTCAGTTCCTGGAGTGAACCCGGCACAGACAAAAGACCCGTCCCCTGGCTCAGCAAGTCACGCAGTCATGTTCAGACTCTTTCATCTCTTAGTGGAAAAAGAAAGAGAGGAAATCAGTGGCTGGGCTTTTGGACCTGGCCTGTAACGTCCTTTTTGCCCAGAGGGGTTATCTGTGTAATGTGTCTCAGTCACTATTGTCCCACTGAATTTGTTGACATACAGTAAGTGGGTCATGGCTCTGAAGTACCCGGTCTATTCTCAGATTTTGCGCTGCCGTTGACATGGCAACCATACTGGTTGATTAAACATGCGCAGAGGAGATGGGGGCGTGCGGGAACTGAAAAAAAACCTTACTCGCTTCAGGGGAAGGGGGGCTGCGCATTAAATATAGGAAAGCAACGAGACATGTATTCACCCATTACTCTCAGACTGACACAGACACACCATCCCCCCACTGAGATCTCTCTCTCTCCGTCTCTCTCTCTCTCTCTCTCTGTCTGTCTCTCTCTCTCTCTAGGACCAGGCTCACTGTCACCCCACCCCCATACAAAACTCCTCTGGTAACAAGGAACTAATAACTGCTAGTTGAATGCGCTAAAATGGAGTCTGATTAGATATCTTGCAGTGTACGTGGAGTCAACATTGTACCCGTCTTAAAATTAGATTACCATTTTCTTTTCTGTCACCCCCCCTTTATTTTCAATTTGTTCATTTCCTCCTCTAACGCAGCATCTTATTAATTAACTAATTAACTGCATAAAAAGTAAAGCCTATTATCTTCAAAAAAGAAAAGATCCATTTTAATTAGGGATACACAAACAAAGACATAAATCATTATAGGCCAATATCATCTATTAAAAAACGCAATTATTTGGAATCAACTCAATATTACTTTATTCTGCTGACTGTGGAGCCAGCACTTTTATTATATTTTTGTCTAGGAATATTTATGTCACATTAGCAAAAGGATAAGACAGACATATAAAACACACACACACACACACACACACACACACACACGCACACACACACACACACACACACACACACACACTATCTGGGTAGACCAAGTAAGAAAGTATCAGATATGTCTATTGCATTTAATCAGGCCTTAATCCCACCCTCCAGTGGGATGAAGGGATGACAAAAGTGACAGTATTAGTAATATTCAGTGTATCGCTGATGCCATAGGGCTAAACAAAGCTAAAGTAGTAAAGATCACTTTGGTTACTGAAGCTCAGTTAGACAGCAACATTTCAGCAGCTAAAAACAGTTTCATTACAAACAGTAAGTAAGTAAGTAAGTGCAATGCTTCTCCTTAGACAGACCGTCTTTCTCATCTTGACTGTTTTCACAAATACATGATTAAAGGGTCGATCAGGCTTCAACAAAATACTGACAGGCCAAAAAGTTTTAAGTTTAGAGGGTTATTTACTAGGGGTGTAAATCACCAGTTTCATCACGTATCATATTACATTGATTCTTTTGACAACAATACAATATTTGCTGATATCACAAAGTCCGCCACAATCTCGATTCAGTTCAGGGGCCTGCGACTGATGTGAGATGATATCATATACCCATTTAACACAATCAGCACATCATCACAGAAGCAACTAAAATATGATTTGACAATGTTGTTACTGAGCTCATCCAGACATTTAAATGAAAAACATAATCTAATATTCTTAATAAAAAGAATACATTTAATTAGTGTGGGAATTTCAAAATAAAGGCGTATCTTCATAGCTAATAGGACTACATGGACATACTTGGTCTGCACATGTCTCAAAAGAAACTCAGAAGAAAAGACAGAATGAATCAGGATTAAGGTTATGTGAAGAGAAATTATGCTTTCAGCTTGATAGAAGCGTCAGCGAGTGAAATAAAATGTAATATTGGAGTTATTTAAGGTAAATCTGGGAGTTCTTAAGTGGCCCTTTAAACTTTATATGTGCTTATGTTGCATCTATCCTCTGACAAGATCCTGTAAACAGACCCAGTAAGGGAAAAAACAAAATCTAATAAGCTACAATAAGTATATTGACTGCTTCCATCACTAAACCAGACCTGCTGTGAGCTGGTAAAAAAACAGGTGAAATCTATCAAATCAATATGAACCCATAATATCTAACTCATTAGTAGGTTGAAAAGGGCAGCATATGCTTCGTTAATTAACCCCGACTGTCTCTTGGAGGTGAGAGTCGTGTTCTCTTTTGAAGGACGTCATTCAGCTCGAAGCATTATTTAAAGATAACCTCATCCCTCGTGTGTTGACTGGGTCAGTGAGAGTGTCTCAGTGTGTGTCTGTTTGTTTGTGTCCCTTTTGCCTGTCGGAGGATGTGACACTGACAGATGGAGGAGAAGTAGGAGGTGGGAGGGGCCTTGGGAGGGGGTCATCCTTTCTCTTTGTATTAGGGAGATGCCTTCTGTTGATTGGACCTCAGTGTTTGGGGTCATGCAGGCTTCACTTTTTTTTTTCTTTTTGTTTTTTAAACAGAGGCGTTTTTGTTTGGAGGATAAAATATCTAAAACCCCACCGTCTCCTGAAATCCTCTCTCTTTGTTCAAAATTCATGAGACTAATCCTCGTGTTGCCAGATTTTCAATTTTGGCAAGTGTTATTTATTTGATTAACACTCAGAGGGAACAATATCCTTAGTTGTCTCGTCCCAGTTAGAGACACAAAAAAAAGCATCTATTTTTAAAAACATGAACCTTCAATGCTTCAGGGATAGCCTCCAGACTGTAATAATGAATACAAAATAAAGCAATTTAGTAAGTAATTGGCCTATTCTGCCATGAAAGTAATAACTTATAATATCCAAAACACTAAAATAGCTCCATATTGTCTCCTGCTTCACCAATACCAAGTAGCACACACACGATTCTTCATCGTTTCCCCCTACTTGTCCATTTAAATAACCCTAGCCAAAGTCAATTAGGCCAAATTCCCAACTTGACTCGCTGTCTGTACTTCAAAAAGACAAGCAGCACTACACCTGTGAGCAAGATCAATTCAAATACTCGCGACTCCTCATCAAGCGAAGGATCTTTTATTTCTATCGCAGGTAATGTCGGGCTAAGCAGAAAGCATGAATAATGAATGTGAGAGGCTTGTGCTCGGCTGCACAGCGCCGCTTCTAAATTATGGATCAAGCATCCAGTAGCTCTCTGAGTCGCCATCGCACCACCACCACTGCCATTTTTCACCGGCTCGGTCTGCAGTCGGATTAAGATCGATGACGAGTTACGGAGAGGAAATGAGAGGATGTGCTGGTATGAGAGGAGGTTGTGTGTAATGCAGTGAGGACGTGTATCAGCTGTATCAACAGCACACAAATCAATCATTGCATTGGCCAATCATAGTCTTCATGTTATCCTCAAAATGTTTGGGAAAGGCGCTAGAATGACAGACTAAAAAGAGAAAATGAAACTGAATGCTTCACTCTAGACTCCACTATGACCACGATGTATTCATTTGAACCCGTCATTTAATTTTGCCCTTTCCTAATACACCTCTCTGCACTGGATCCGATTAGTTTCCCCCCACAAAGTTAAAAGTAGACAATCAATAAAACATCACTCTTGTTACATCCACTCACCGACGCTCCCATCTTACCCTGTAACTTCCTCCTCAACTGTTTCCATGGAAACAACACTTCCATTCAGTCAAGTGACAAGACGACTTATTTTGTTGTAACTGGCAAACTATCATAATGCAAAAAAACAGCCGACCAGGTCTGTGTCGGTAATAAGCAGTAATGACACACTGACTATTGGTTTGATTGCCGCTGTTACACGGGGGGGGAGTTAAAATATATTTAAAATGAAGAACAGGCAAGATGCCAGCCCATGCAGCTGGTTTAATCTGTCTGCAGAAATGTAAATAATGCAGAGGTAATAAACCTTGATTGAGGCCACGACATAAATCATTTATATTACTGCTCATCTCCCTTCATGTAGAGCACAGGCTCCAAACATCCACAGCACCAAACTTAACCAGCATGACTCAAAGGTGGGTTAAAGAAAAGCAACATGAATTTTCTCTTAAAATGAAAAAGAATTTGCTCACTATGCAAGGTTGTAGCAACTGCTCCTACTCCAGGTGATATCTGTAGGACGTTGAGCTTGAATTTTTATCCTACTTCAGCAAACAAAAAGCCTATCTTGAGATTAAATACAAAAACCTAATTGGTCAAATAACAATCAATATTGTATTTATAAAAGTTTTCATGTGCTCCATCAGGGTGCTTCATAAAATCCAAACAATTTTGTTCACATATGACATTGAGGCAATAATACCAATGCCAAACTACAGTATTTAATCTTGTAAATAGTCACTTGTCTGTTTTGCTCAGTATACTGACTGGACAGCTTGATCTTTTACAGTCACTTAGACAGGCACACTGACCCAGAGTGTGGAGGGTAAATGTGACTGCTCTCTCTCATCTCGTCAGACAACACCATCGCATCAATGAATCCTGTCCCTGCCTGCTTCCTGAAAGGAAAAGGTAACTCGAGATAATGAGTGTGAGGAAAGGGGTAGTGACAGAATCACTTTAAGTCTTAGACATATTGAAAAAATGGCTATTTGTACTGTACAACGTGCATTTCTGGCTTCCTTCGTTTAACGGAAAATGTTTAATTTCTTATGTCCAGTGGGGGATTTGAGGAGGGATGGGATGCCCATCATCTCCTAGTAGCAGAGAGAGTGCAGGGGCAGACAGGTTGTATGGTTGAATATGTTAAGTCTAGTCTGCCTGACACATTGATCCTTTATCTGACTGAGGTCTGTGCAAGTTTACAATCTATGGCTCCCACCATGGCTCTGAAATATCAGTAGCCTCCTCCGGGCGCAGCTGCGCCACGTTCCGGCTGAGACGTGGCCGCTGAAGCTGATCACGGCCCCTCTAGACAATGATAGAGAAGCATGCATTGATAAATCCATGGTGCTGTCCGTGGTGCTGAAGTAGTTAAACATTTTAAATTAGCTTACTGCTTATTTCCATGTGTAGGTGGTCACATATAGTGAATCTGATGTATTTTTGGTGCAGGCGTAATGATAATGACAACAGTATATTTTTCAATCTAAAATATGAACCAAACAGTAGTTTCAACAGCCCAGAATGCAATGCATCTAAGATAGATACTGCACTTTGAATAAAGACAAGAGACACTCCTAACCTTGAATGATTACATGCAAACAATATAGATAAATCTACCTTTTTATCAAAAGCAATTCACACTGCTTTTACGGGAGCCGTCCAAAAGTATTCTATGAAACAACTGTGACGACAAGGCAAGCTGAGGGCGACAAAAACTAATGACAAAATATAAATGCAGTGAATTGTTTATCTTAACAGAGGGATTTATATCAAAACTACCCTACCCCATTGGGCTTAAATTGTAGAATTGAAGTTGTTTCACCACTCATCCAAGAGGCGGCACCAGTTTTACTGGCAGATAAGGAGTAACCAGCCATGTAAACCTACTGCAGGTAGACAGAGCCACGTGAATTAAGGTGTGAATTGGTGTGAAAGCACCCAGGAGTGAATGTCAGATGGCACCGTCAGTACCTGATAGTCTAAAAGGGCACCAAAGGTGAGGTGTCTCCTGAATTTCATCTCCCTTGCCAGGTAATGTCCCATTCCCCTGGGCTGGGAAAGGGTGTGATGGAAAAAATACCAAGGCAGAGATGATACAGGAATGTTGTAAACAGCAAGTAGTTGCTGTCACAGCAACTCTCCCCTGTTCCTTTTAGATGAAAACCTACAGAAAAACCTGTCTATCCAGACGTGTACCTGCTGTTTAAACCATCCACTTGGGCATATTTCCAACTTTGCACAACTGAGACCCGAAAGCACCCACAAATAGAGACTAAAAAACAGGCAACAGAAGCATATCCACGGGGCATTGATAACCTAACTCATGGAGCTATTTATATTTCTCAAAACTGTAGCTGACCCTCGTGGATTTTTAAGTGTAAAAAGCTGCAGGGGTTATTGGGAAATAGTGTATATATTCTCAGCAAACTTTTCCAGGACAAAAGAGGTTAAAAATAAAGTGGTGAGGCAGAATAGACATTCTACGGTCTAGCACTGGATTACATCAGTGAGGATGCAGAAAATCGAGGCAAGCCTGGGCGAGGGTCGGGGCTGCACCAAGTGTGTCTGAGCGCTCGGCACAGCCCAGCAGGCAGACCAACTACTTGGTATTCCACTCAGGAGCCTGAGCAAATATCCCTCCTCCTCCTCTTCCTCCTCCTCATCAACTCTCTGCTTCCGACTCTGATCCAAAAACCTGCTTTGTAACTCAGGTGAAGACAGCGAGATAACCATAAAAGAGATGGTGCTAAAAACATCCTTGATGCACAATCCTGAGATATTTCATCATCTCTACAGTTGACGATGAAAACCGACTGTGCTGTCACGGAGTCTCTTTTGTGAAACGAGGACAGCCGTGCGAATGCAGATGAATTAAATCACGAGCCACGATAGTGATGCAACTGATCAAGAGGAAATTTTCCGTTTCTATGAACACGGAATTACATTTGTGCATTTCACATGCGTGTATTGATTTTGACTTCAGACGGTTATGCATATTTAGGAAGCAGCTCTCCATTGTGATACGGCTTTAAATGAAGAGTTACAAATTGATTCAAATGGGCTGGGCTTTGTGGTTATACTATACTGCAATGCACTGCAATACCCCTATAAAGTCTGGTTTTGTTCTGTGCTTCCACAGGAAATAAACTCCACTTCTCTCGTTGTTACTCTGAGAAATGGCGGACTCAGGAACCACAAAACACACAAACACTAACACACGACTGGGAGACTCATAAATCTAAGTAATTCATACAGACACACTCGCATGCACGAGTATTTACAGACTCAGCTTCTCTGTGAGCAATCTGTGCAACAGGAGATTGAAGTTGGATCCCGAGCGGCGATTAGTCACCTTAAGGGCCCCCGGCGACAGGAAGCCAGGCAAAGAAGAATGGGGTTAAAGGTCAGGATCACTATGTAAAGCTCAGGCTGAGTTTTTAGTGCTGAATAAAATGTCAGCATCCTCTGTAGGGCTGGACAACTGACACAATGAATATGTTGCACAAACCAAGAATACGGGGAATATGTGAGGCCAGATCAGCGCATGGATAGAGTGAAAGAGGCCATTAAATATCCTATTCCATTTTGTGGATTTGAATTTTGCAGTCCGGCTGTCAAGGTGTTGTATTTGGTTCATGCATGCAGAGCTGTGTTTAAGATTCTCAAAAAGTAAATGGGATTACAGTGTTCTCGCCCATTTGTTGAATTATTTAAAATTCAGCAAAATAGTAAGAATCCTGTTTTACTTTGAGTCTCAGCAAACCACACCTGGATGTACTTTGAGAAGTTGAACTGTCCTTTTCTGTCTTTGTTGACTAATAGTTGATTTTTTTGATTTTGTGTGTCTTTAGGATGCCTTGAATGCTGCATCAAATGCCTGGGCGGGATCCCGTACCCATCTCTCATAGCCACCATCTTGCTGTACGCGGGCGTGGCTCTGTTCTGCGGCTGCGGACATGAGGCCCTGTCTGGCACCGTCACCATCCTCCAGAACTACTTCGAGGTGGTGCGGAGCCCTGTGGATGCACTGGACGTCTTCACCATGTGAGTAGGAAACGGTCGCATCGGATTTAAGGGTCAGTTAGTTGTTGAAGGAAACATTATTGACCCTGAAGAACTGGCAATTTGCACACCCACTACGGGGAAAAACTAGGTCTGCAAATGACGATTAACTTCATTATCGATTAATCTGCAGATTATTTTCTAGATTAAACATTTGATTTATAAAATGTCCGAAAATAGTGAAAAATGTCCATCCCAGTTTCTGAGAGCCCAAGGTGATGTATTCAAATGTCTTGTTTTGTCAGCCCAAAACCCAAAGATACTCAGTTTAATATGATATAAAATAGAGACAAGCAGGAAATCTCCATATCTAAAAGGCTGAAAACAGCATTTTCTGCCATTTTTGCATGAAAAATTACTTTGACAATTAATCGATTATCAAAATAGTTGGCGATCAACTAATTGATTAGTCGACTAATAATTGCAGCTCTAGAAAATGCTCTAACATCACTTGACCCACAATTAAATCTCCCCGTCCTGTGGCATTTTCACATTAAGACTTGTTATATTACTAACTAGAAACAAACTGTAACATAGCGTTTTCATGGGTGTTTTCAGTGGCTCTCTATTCATTCTCCAGGATTGACATTATCAAGTACGTGATCTATGGCATCGCCTCGGCTTTCTTCGTCTACGGCATCCTGCTGATGGTGGAGGGCTTCTTCACCAGCGGAGCCATTAAAGATCTGTATGGAGACTTCAAGATCACCACCTGCGGACGCTGTGTCAGCGCTTGGGTACGACTAACATCTTAGTGCATATTAACAGTCAAATTTAGATTAGATTTTGGTTGCGTTATATCCACAGTTTATTGCTATTATAATAATATCTACTACTGTATATGAGCTTCCATTGCTGCTGCACATTTTGAGGAATCCCTTTGTAATCAAGCAGTCTAAATGTCAGGTCATTTCCCCGGGAGTTACCCTCGAAGGTTGAGTAGGTGAAGGCTTCCGCAAGTCTTTAAGGCATGGTGGCTTACACTACTTTAGTTATTTGTTTTTAACAAATCACGTTAGTCAGGAGTTTAACAGAAAGTAGGAAAAAATGTGACAGATTTTATAAATCCAGAATAGGCATTGTTATTGGGTTACGTCAAATGTTAATCAAATATTATGGATTATTACTTTAGCTAATTACAATTCAACTTTATATGTAGAATATGTAGGAATTGAGTAAGCATGACAAATCAGGCAGCAAAACGTATTGTAATGCTTCTGTGCACTAAATGATTTCTGAAGAAATTCCTAGTGCACAAACTGTGTCCCAGCTGAATTGCTCTGAAATTCTACTGAAAACATTTATCAAAAGTAATTTTATTATACTGCCATAACAATAAAAAATTAGGAGCACTCTCATATGGAGCATATCAGAGAGCCTGCGGCAATCCTAACAAGATTATCTCTGGGACATAATTGCTTAGCAAATCTGAAGCCCCGCAGGGAGGCGAAGGAAATGAGCTATGCTGTGGTATTTGTGGTCATTGGGGTCATTAAGTTTGTGTACTAATCTTGTGCCCATGGAAATGTCCAAACCTAAATAAGACCGGCAGAAATTAGCAAGTGGTGGCTTGGGAACACCTTGTAATCTACAGGGCCACAGGTTCACACCACACGATTTGTATCCCTCAATAGTCGACTAACACTCAACACGATTTTGTCGACTTATCGATTAGTTGATTTAATCGACGGATCTGTTAAACTAAGTTTCTCCACAGAGAATAACATTAAAAGCACCACTTTAAATCTTGTGTTTACCAAAGATGTGCTCAGAAGTTTCTTGATGAATGAAAACAGCATTAAAAAACAACAAAACGACAAAAGAAATCCTAGTCCACTAAGACCAAAAAGACCCGTGTATCCTTCCATAATGCACTGGATCCCATTCTGTAATAGTGTTAGTGTTAGTAGTAGTAGTAGTGTATAGGATACAGAAAACATCAGTCTAATTTGAAATAATTCAGAAAAAGTTCAATCTTGCAATCTGTTAATCGATGCAGTACCTAAATGTGATCTGTGTTCCTCTGTTGCCATTGCAGTTCATCATGCTGACATACATCTTCATGCTGGCTTGGCTCGGAGTGACTGCTTTCACCTCCCTCCCAGTCTTTATTTATTTCAACATCTGGAATATTTGCCAAAATGCTACCGTGCTGGAGGGGGCCACACTCTGCCTGGACCCGCGCCAGTATGGTAAGGATGGATATTCTGGCCCCCCACTGCTGAACAACAGCTCTCTCATCTATGTTGTACCGTCTAAATTGCTGCTATTATTTTTAGCTTCTCGGAAAGGTTGTTCTTTCCCAACTCATCTAGCAGACTTTAAAGTTTATTTAACATGTACAGCCCCTTAGTTTGTTCCTGTAAAAATCTCTTCTCCAAATTCTGGATGGATAATGCAACTATTAAGATTATGGATAACTGATGGTGAGTAAAATTATATTTTGGCATATAACAGAAGTCTAGTTCCTACTGCACAGGAATCTAATAATATAGGATACATTTTACACTTAATTTGTTTTATAACATTATTTTGCATATAAGGACATTAAAAGGTCTAGTGTGTTGAATTTGGCGACATCTAGTGGTGACGTTGCAGATTGCAACCAACTGAAACTTTGCCAAGCGTGTGTAGGAGAACTACGGTGGCCGACGTAAAAACATGAGAATGCGAATGGCCCTCTCTAGAGCCAATGTTTGGTTTGATCCTTCTGGGCTACTGTAGAAACACGGCGGCCAGCTCCGTGAAGAGGACCCGCTTCATATGTAGATATAAACGGCTCATTTTAAGGTAACAAAAACAACAACAATTCGTATTTTCAGGTGATTATACACCAAATAAAACACACATATTAATATTATATTCTATTTCTGCCAATAGATCCGAGTCTAAATGTTACACACTGTTCCTTTAAGTAAGTTAAACAAGCCACTTCTGAGATTAAATACTGCAAGTGAACCAATTTGTTCCCTCTTTTTATATTTACAATATATTGGGTTAACTGTTACTGCAAATTACTGCCATGAAAATTTTAATGATCCAGAATAACGTTATGTTGAGCTGGGATAAAGGTCCTTCGTATCAGTAGCTTATATGGCTGGCTCATTACTTTTAATTAGTGCCACATCTTTCAGTCCATTAGCCACCGGCGGCCACTAATACAGCCTCTGTGTCAACAACCATTTCAGCTGCCACCATCATATTAGAGGCCTGTGCTTTGTCTTTGTGTTACACTGTGTACATTAAGTCTGTGTTATAATAGTTGTACATGAACCTTTTGTCACTCTACACGTTATTTATTTCAGGTATTGTGCCAATCAATGAGGCGAAAACAGTGTGTGCTGGATCAGAGAAGTTCTACAAGATGTGTGAATCCAATGAGGTAAGACGAAAAGCAATATCCATGTATCAAACACTATACCAATTACTGTAGATTACGTAAATTCAGAATTTTACCGATAAATTTATGCTTAGGATATGTTTTCAATCTAAGGAGAACTTTACATATTAAAACATGATTATGAGCAATTTGAATGCCAACAACAGCTGGAGAGTTGGAACAGTCATTCAGAAGATCTCGCCACAATTGCACACCAAACACATACTCTTTCAACCTCAAAACCACTGCCTATACGTGCCCTTAAACAAGTCACTTAGCTGCTCTGGTGGAGCTGCTCAGAGGCAGATAGTATAAAAGCACCAGAGAGAGAGCTGTGAATTGTCTTTGTCCTTGTCAGCTTACAGTGTGATGGAACATGCTGTGGTTACGTACAGTAATGCATGCATTACTCCTGTGAATGAAGTGAACAATCTGAGTAGAACCATGTAAACAGAATCTACATCGACTGCTATACTAACAACATCTGCTGACTGGGAATATTGCTTACATGCAAAAAATCAAAAGGCACCTTAAAGCACAACATTCTACATCTAACTAGGTCTGGGAGATAATTAAAAATGATAATTTATTGTCTTTCGATGGAATCGTATTGTGATGAAATCATATATCAAGATATCGCGATACACAATTACATCATCTAAATTGATAATAACAATCACATACAAACTCAAATTCCTCAGAAAACTGCTAAAACGCAGTTAAATCAAACTATTGTCTTTATCTGATTACTCTGTGTTTGTGTGCATACATGTAAACACAGTCAGTGTATAGCTGGAATTATTTTTTCATTTTTCCTTTTTCTATAATTTCACTTGAAACTGTTCATTTTTGCACTAAAGTTCTTAATCAAATGAGAAAATACTCAGTGCTTTTCATTTGTCAAGTATTTAATTCACTCAGGAGTATACAAAAACAGGCTTGAACATGTGGTTAAAACATGTTATATTGCGCTAAGCATCGTTCTCGAGTTTTGAAATTATCTATATCTAGATAAAAGATGTTGGCCTTTTTTTCAGCCCTAAATCTAACCAAACATTTCACAAATATTGAATGATAAAGTTGTTCATAATCACGTGGGTTTGTGGATGTAAAACTGAATGAAGGTGAATGTGTACAATTGCATTTTCATACAGGATTTGCATTGGCAGAGACGTCCACTAATGCTTGAAGAGTAATATGTGCTGTGATTTGTTTTTGTTACAGCTGGACATGACATTCCACCTGTTCATCTGCGCCCTCGCTGGAGCAGGTGCTGCTGTCATTGCCATGGTGAGACATCAATAAAACGTGCACCTCTCTGTCAAGGGATGAAAAAATCAAAACAATAAGTCAAAACTAAAAATCTTTAACATCAACAACAAAATACAAAACGACAAAACAGAATAACACATTTCTGTGTCATGAATTTTTAAATGCAGATGGCACACCTATGCTGGTTGGAGTTTTTTTTTCAAACTAAACTCTACGTCATCTTCTTTGGTGTTAGCATGTAATTTCTGCAGTGGTGTTCACTGCTTTTGAAAATAAAGGGAATAGTGGGGAAATCCAGTAGCTGGGAAACAAAACAGTTGGGGTTTTGTTGTGGCTTGTGTTGTGTTTGTGTGAGAGAATAGCTGTAGTTTGGAGAGAAGGCATTTTGGCGCAGTGAAAAAGACAGGGTTTGTCTCCCTCCCTCCTTCCTTCCTTTTGGAGGCGCCAGGCATGTCATGCCGTTGTCATAGAAACAGGGAGAAGAAAGGCTCTGAGATTGTTGCAAACATCACTCAGTAATTTGTGAGGAGCCATTTTCTGAGAAACAGAAAGTGTTTGCTATTCAGGGATGATGCTGCAAAATGTGGCAGGACTCTTTTCCGTACTATACTAATTTTTTTTAACAGATACGCTGATGATATCCCGATAACGAGCTGCCCTCAAAATGGCTTCAAAACCAAAAATCAGTGCTAAAGTATTCTTCAAAATTCAGTGTATGAATCTCAGTTGCCTAATTGGTCTTTCTGCATATCAGAAACAAAGAGCAATGCAGCTATGAAACTGTCATTCCTTGTGAAAAGAGAGGCTGTGTTACAACCTCAGTCATTAAAGCACAATACATTCATTATATTCTTAGCTGCCATGGTAACGCAAGTCCAAGACAACATTTAGCATTACGCTGCCACCTGCTGGATCATTGGAAACGTCATCCTCAATTTAAAAGGGCCAGTATATCCAAACAAGCTTTACAACTGGGATGCAACTAACGATTATTTTCATTGTCGATTAATCTGTCCATTATTTTTTCGATTATTTGATTAATTGTTTGGTCTATAAAATGTCAGAAAAATGTTGATCAGTGTTTCCCAAAGTCCAAGATGACGTCCTCAAATGTCTTGTTTTGTCCACAACTTAAAGATATTCAGTTTACTGTCATAGAGGAGTAAAGAAACCAGAAAATATTCACATTAAAGAAGCTGGAATCAGAGAATTTTGACTTTTAACGATTAATCGATTATCAAAATAGTTGCCGATTAATTCAATAGTTGGCAACAAATCGATTAGTTTATTAATCGTTGCAGCTCTAGATATAGTATGACTGAAATGTTCCTTAAGGATGTGATTAGAGCTGCAACTGACAATAATTTTCATTAAGGATTTATCAGTTGACTGTTTTTATCAGGGATTAATCATTTACTGACAGAACCTACCATCTATAAAGATATATATATATATATATATATATATACAAAGATATAAAACAGACAATCCTCATTTTAGAAGCTAGACCCAGCAAAGATTTGTTAGTTGACGACTAATCGGTTAATCATTGCAGCTCTACTTTACAAGTATTCATTGCATTTTAAATTGACATATAAAGTAGTATAAGTTTTTAATTTGCCTCTATAAAAGATAATAAAACTTAAAAATGAATAATAATGTATAAATTATATTAAAATAAAGATGTTATGGACTATGTAACATGTTTTCACAATTAAATTAGAACAAATCTGAACACAAATCAAAAAAGGGCAGATCTTATATGATTTTCTTACACTGATTTTGTATCAGTGACACACTTCATGATTTTCCACATCTCACAGATCCACTACTTGATGGTGCTGTCAGCCAACTGGGCCTACGTGAAGGACGCCTGCCGGATGCAGAAGTACGAGGACATCAAGTCGAAGGAGGAGCAGGAGCTTCATGACATCCACTCCACTCGCTCCAAGGAGCGTCTCAACGCCTACACATAAAGACCAGCGTGAGGCCTGGCCCTGCCACTCCGGCCTCTCTCCCTCTCTCTCTCTTCTGTCTTTCTCTCTGTCTCTCTCTACCATCCCCTCCCGAGGGGGGGCGGATGGCGCCTAGGGCCCTCGCCACCGCTGATGTCACTGGTGCGTCATATGACAATGTGATCTGGGGGGGGCCAACGTCACACAAACCTCCTCAGTCACAAACAGCATTTCAGATGAAAAAAAAGCCCCTTTACCTCTCTCATGGATGGTGTTATGATTATCATTATGGCAGTTATATTCTTGATACAAGTTGTTTAGTGCTGATAGTAGTCCTAGTGTAGTTTGTAGAATCAGAGGTAGCAGTAGTATTTCAATTTATTTTTTTTTTACTTTGAATAATTTGCGTATAGTTGTTTTATTTTTCTTATTTTTTTATTTGTCATTTTCGCTTTCATGCATAATTTATTTTTGCTGATTGGGGGGGTCAACAGGGGCTTAAAAAGGGTTTTCAAGCACATTTCTCGTGTCGTGTGTCTGGAGATTTCATGTTCAAAAACTATGTACTGTATGTGAACGGGTGGTTAGTTTTTAAAAATATCTTAAAATCTCACAACGCAACCATAAAGCATCGTAAGCCTTTTGTCATACCAGTATTCCCAGGGATTCAAACCGCTTTCACGTGAAAGTTATTCAATCTGTTTTTCTATTTGAACATATACAATAGCAAGACGAGACAATAATAAATACCAAATCATTAGAGTCAAACAAATATTTGCTAGACGTGCCAAGCCTGTTAAACAGGAAACAATGACTTTGATAGGATATCAAAGATGAGTCAATTAAAGGACAAATTGTGGGTTATTTTATGATAATCTTGCCAATCAAATGTATTTTAGGACTGTGAATGATTCCATGGTCTTTGAATCACGAGCCACAAAAAGCACATGCAAACATACTTTCATAACCCCTTTTTTTAATTTCTTAAAAGTGGAACTTTATAAATACTAAACTCCTGTTTTTTGCAGAACTCTGCACTGTATATACTGATATATCAAAGCATACCTATATGTTAAGCACTGACATTTAAGGACAATTCATGTGAGAATAAGAAGAGGTCACTGTGGGTCAGTCCACATCTATCCGTCTCAACCGAAAAGAAACCCTGACAGTTGTTGGTGTAATGGCACTCCTTGGTGAATTGTCAGATGTGAGGAAAAAGTGTGTGTCACAGTAATTTTGTTCATTGACAGTAACTGTATTGCTTACACATCCTGATGCCATACCACTGCAAACGTGGCCTGTCAGTTCATTGCCTGGCAAAAATTTATTTTTGTCGGTATTCCTAAAAGCTAGTTTCATGCACTTATTTGACCATTTCTGTGCTCTCTCTCTCTAGATGTAAGTGCATTGGTGTTCAACTCAAAGTTGGATAACTGTACTGTTAGTAAAGACTGTGAATTTAGATGTTTTTCGTGGCATGGACATGCATTAATATAGTCTTATTGACTCAAAAGTTACTTTATTTCACTTCTTTATTTTTACACTTTTTGACTGTCTTGCTGGATCAACCCTTTGTTTATATGTGCAGTAATAAACCTCCCACGCTTACCGCGTTATGCTACTGATATTAGAGACTGTAGTCTTTGAGTTGTGTCTATTTAGTTTGTGATGAGCTCTCAACCATGTCTTAAAACTAATACTTGTACCAACATTGCTTACTCTGTAATGATCTGAAAAAAATGCTTTCAGCTTTCTCCTCGTATAGTCTTTTGTACTTTCACTACGAATGCTTAGTAGCAGGCTTTAAATTGAATATGTTTTGTACATTCATGTGCCAACAGCTTGAAGTGGCTTATTTGACCTGTATGATCAAATTTGCTTGCATTAATAAAATTCACTTGTGTACTTGTTAATAAATACTTTTTGTGTCTTGTGTCCAATTTGTTTTGATGGTTAGGTTAAATTATTTAGTAGTCCTGCTGGGAGTATTATAGGATTACGTATAAGCCAATATGTCTAGTTATTAAGATAATTATTTTAAGAGAAGAAAGGAAATTGATGTTCATCACGAGGAAATACACTCAGTACAACCTCAAACCACTAGATGTCTCCCTTTCCTCTTAGTCATTCCAAATAAAGAGTTGGCATCCAAAAATTGAAAGTTAACATGCATTAGATTAGACTCGAAGATTATGAAGCACTCTAAAACACTTTTATATGATTTATATTAACATAAAGTGGTCATTTTACAATTGACCTGATATAGTACAAGTGAAGAATATTTTTTTCTTTTTTAGGTATGAGTTTCCAAACAATGAATGTATTATGTTTTGTACTGCAAGGATCAATAGAGGTACAATTAGAAGTAAAAAAAAAAAATCCAACTATTAAAATCTATGTTGACTACAGAGCTGCACATGGTGTACTGTATGTCTGTTGCACAGTATCTTAAAAACATATATCAACAGATTCCATGAAAACTTCACAAACAAAACTTGAGTGTCGGTGATTTTATTTTGGTTGTGATGCAGATATTAATTTTCTACTATTTTGTAGCGAAGACTAAAAAAAATAAATGAAGATAAGAGGCCAAATCCCAAAGTTGTGTGCGTAAAGTCACAAAATCAGTTTCAGTTAAAATATAAATGATATGAATGATGTCACACACTATGCAATCAAGATGAAGGATTGTCTAAAACTAGAGGAATTTCGCACATGTGTGCCTTTTAGTTTGCATGCGCATTTAAGCTTTAGAGTAATGTTTTAATTGTGAGAAATGTGTTTTAACATGTGCAATGTTTAAATTTCTATCAACATAACTAATGCTCAGTAGAAAAAAACTCTAACAACACATTCAGACACATTCAGACAATTTCAAGCCAACCCTTTAAAAATGAGCTATGAGCAAAAGCTGTGTGTGCCAATACTAAACCAACATGCGCACAACAATATGAAAGGGCTCCACTACTGTGGACCCATCATCGGCCGGCAGGTTGAGTTTGGCCCCCTATCCTAAGCCACTGGTCCATCCAGTCAGGTAATAAATCACATCCAAGATTACACTTTGCACCCTGGTGCCAGACAGAACTCCCTCACACATCTTACATACAGTATGGCCTCCAGCTCAATAATACATTTACATTTAAGGAATGTCCTGAGCATCAGAGGGACTTACGTCAGAATGGAAACAAAAAAAAACAAAAAAAACACCTAAAACCTAAAGTCAAAGCCACAGTGTATTATGAAGGAACGGTGATTGGATATAACTAAACAGGGCTGGTCCAAGCTGTACATAGTGTGCTTCCATATTTAACTATCTTTGTATTAATTCCCTTACTTATTTATTCTTCTGTTTAATTTTTCCTTTTATTTATTTATATTTACTTTTTATTTATTCATTTATTTTTGCATTTATTTATTTATTTCTGCACAATTTTCCCTTTGCATTTCACCCCTTATTCATTTCCCGTTTATTTCTGTATTCTTTTCTTCATACATTTCTTTACACATTTAATTTGACATTTCTTTATGCATTTCTGCGTCATTATGCAAATGAGGGGGCTAAATAAGGGGTGAAATGCAAAGGGAAAATCGTGCAGAAATAAATAAATACTTTTAAAAATTAATAAAAAATAAATACATAATTAAGTAGAATAGGGTAGAAGAAGAAAAGTAATCAATGAATATAAATTAATTAATGGGTGCATTTATTTTCAATATTATTTTGCTACATTTAATGTTACATTTATTATTAATTTATTTATCGAGTCAATTATTTATTTATTCATTTATTTTCTATTTTGGCAGGTTCCGTCCTCCATTGAACATTAGTGAGTTGAATTTAAATAATCAATGGTGAGGTTGTGAAGTGAATGGATTAACAAAGGCGTGGCTGGATCACCTGACAGGAAACCTCTCCAGAATGAGCTGATTAGCGCCATGTCCAAATGGCTGGTCCTGCCCCGTCGCCCAGCTTGCGTGACCCTGTCCAACCCAAGAAATCCTCCACTAATCCCCACCCCACCCCCACTTCCTCACACAGTCAATCTGACAGGTGACCTGTACTGTAATTAGATCCTCAGCCTGTTTACCGTTGCCTCCTATGGACTTTGAAAGCTCTTTTCCTTATTCTCCAATTTGGCTTTTTTTGGGGGGGAAGAATAATTCTTCGGGCTCTCAATGAATCCAGATGACTTTTTTCCTGATCTCTCCTCGATGTGAGAACCGTGGGTGCATTCGGTGAAACCATGCGTCGACTGCTCTGCGTGCATGTATTCCTATGCTGCCTCAGTATGGCTCATCCCTTCTGTCCATCCCAATGCACCTGTGTCTTCCATGGACGTACCGACGGAGCAGGAAGCAGGTAAATTGTACTTAAATTGGGCTCTTTCACACACACACACTTGCAATTTGGAAAATTTAAATGAAAGAAAATGCCTTTAAAAATTTGTAAAAAAAAAAAGTTGATGTTTGCCTATCTAGGTCACCTTCCCTATACCTTCTCTTATGAAATAATATAAAAATACAATTTGGTGAAACGTTTTTTCAGATGCTTATTTAACAATGATGACCCATCTGAATGAGCACAACATTAAGTAGGACTGCACTCAGACCGCCTGGTGTGTGTGACCCGTGTTAAATTGACAGAAAGTAAAGAAGAAGCACTTAACAAGTTATATTTACATGTTTAGTGAGGAGCACAAAGCTACTTTCCAGCCATCCCTTTTCCATCGGTGTGTGTAAAAAAAACAAAAAACAGACCTCATTTGGATGAGCAAAAATTATCTAAAAAAGCAGAGCCACTTTACTGTAGCTTTGAATTCTGTATCTAAAGTCTACACATGTACTGTGAAAATAAAAGTAAATATATCAAAATGCTCCGCAGTACAATTTGTACTGACCTGGATTGACATAATGCACGTTCCCTGGCATGGTACCAATCCATTTATCTCTGAGAAAGACCTAATGGCCATCTGCATACTTAGTCTGATTAGTGCTGAACCCTATTCCACAATGCATCCATCTCATTGCAGTCAAACTTGGGCAACAAGGAAAGAAAAATGTTGAGTCCAACATAAAGAAGAGAAAATGCTAAATAGCACCATATAAACAATAACTATTCTAAATTCCTTGGGCTGGTATGGTTTCTGTAAGTGAGAAGTTTGATTTTCCAGGTGTAAAACAGGGAAAAGTTGATTGTGGCAGTGATACTACAGAAGAATACATTGTATAGGTATATCGGCACATGTTCTGGTACAGGACTATTGACGCTATCATCATAGCCACCAAAAGCTACAAGTAATAGCTACTAATCATGTAATACTAATTGAACTCTTAAATTAAATGTTTATCTTGTACATAGGTCTTTATCCGTGACTGTAACTGATGCCAGATAGTCCACCTCCTGCAGTGGAAGTGAATCCACATGATCACTCACCATTTATGATGATAGTGATTAGCTCTGACCTTGCCATCTGGGAAGGGCTCTTTAGATGGACTACAGTCATGTCAGAAAAAACATCCCATATCACATCAGAGAGCCTGGATGGATGGATGCATGAATAAACTAGAAGTGCACTCGGAGAGCGCAGACCTCCGCCAAGGCAGGTTTCATGTACGTCGCTGCCCCCCACCCCCTGGATCGCCACCAAAATTGAATAGATTGTTCATTGTGCCACACCCCACCCCTCCAAAATATTTCATTCAAATCCATCGCGGACTTTTGGAGTAATCCTCCAGACGGACAAACGGACAAACGGACAAACGGACAAACGGACAAACCGACAAACCAACAAACCAACAAACCAACAAACCAACGCCGGTGAAAACATAACCTCCTTCCTAGGCCTTTGGCCTTGGCGGAGGTAATGAATGAATAGATAGATACTTATACCTTGCAGACTGCTCATTATATTCCTTTATTTAAATGTTCATCTGCTGTTTCATTGGAAAATGAGTTCAAGTTGTACAGTTATCCTTTGTAAAATGGTTTTGTTATCTGTCCATAGGATATGTTTTAACTATTTAACTCATGGATCTTTCATTCTCAGATCTGTAGTCTGCAATGATCCAGACATGTCTGACATCCCTGTCAACGTCCCTGTGGATACGGTCAAACTTCGAATTGAGAAAACTATGGTACGGCGAATCCCAACAGAAGCTTTTTACTACCTGTCGGACCTACGGTACCTGTGGATTACTTACAATTCCATAAGCTCGGTGGATACTGCAGGTTTCTACAACCTTAAAGTGCTCCATGAGCTGAGGCTGGATGGAAATTTGATCTCCGTATTTCCTTGGGAGTCTCTAAAAGAGATGCCCAGGCTGAAGACGCTGGATTTACACAACAACAGAATCACTACTGTTGGCAATGAGGCAATACCCTACTTCCGCAGCATTACCTACTTGGATCTATCCAGCAACAAACTAGCCACCCTACCCTCTGACCTCATGGATATCTGGCCGCCCTTCAATGGAGCACCCATCTCTACTGATGTCTCCCAGAAAGTTGTATTAGGTAAGGATACAAAGGTTGTGTCCGGCTTAGTTTTATAGGATTTTAGAGCCACAGCAGGATACTTTTGGGGCTGTTTGTAATTACCTCAGGAACTTCCTTCCATGACCTGTTAGTCTAGCCACAACTTGTTCTGACCCTGGTAGTGACTGCCAGGACACAGTCAAATTAGCTTATTCTAAGAAGTGGCAGAGTTGACGCTTAATGTAGTCCTACATGATCAAGTTAATGTCCTAATTAATTGTTGAATATTTAACACACTGTCTTTTGGCAATCCAAGCCCGGGTCGCAGGGTTAACCTAAGCCCAGGGCTTTATGATTCACACTGAACTTCTACTAGCCCTGGGTTAAATGTCCGGAACACATGACTAATGTTTACATTATAAAATTATGTGATAAAGAAGTCGTGTGATTGGACAAATGTGACGCATATTCCATTGTTTACTTCTGCACCGTTTCACACAGGCAACTTTTAGCCCTGTGTTTAGTAAATTTTAACAACACAAACTTTGAAATGTGCCAGTATGAAATTTGTCTTAGCCCCAAGCTAACAGCTCCTTTAAGTGCAGCATGAAAAGCCCTTGAGTTACAAATGCCCATGTAATATATTAAACATATACAATATAACACATATACTGTATGTGTGTATTGCTCAAGCCACGATGACTTGTGACTCGTAATATTTTCCAGTGATCAAACATTTATCACAATTTATGATACTCCCACTGTTGGTTGCTTCATTTACATTTCAAAACACTGAAAACTACAAGAATAAGTGTCACAGTTCTCTCTAGCTAAAGTCAACTGCAGTATCAAAATTACACATTTGCTAATTGTTCTTTTAATGACATTTTGAGAACCATTGTGGGCATAAACTGGAAATGACAATAACTAAAGCATGACTGGGCAAAATGTGCATATGCGGGATAGCTTGCTTGATTGCAAGACACTGGTTATACGCTTTAAGACCAAATGCTCTGCTCGTAGTGAATAGGGCTTTCTCTTTAGTACTGAAGTAATGCCAAGAGTGCACATAATAAATAAAAATATACAACTACCAATGCTTCAGTTAAGAGTACACAATATGTGATATAGCCAGTGTATTCCCAATAATTGCTTAAAAATACATTACAGTTACGGACTACTCCTTTTAATTCACTTTATCCAGAATAGGTAATTTGGTCAGTAATTATATGACAACTACAAAAACCTTCTGTGCAAAAAAATTAATTGAGGTGATGATTGAAACGAGCAGATTTACTTCATTTTGGTAATTTAAAGTAAACTTACACTGATACACCTTTGGTTAAAAAATGAGAGAACATATGTGTTTAAAAGTTTAGTCCAAAAGAAAATGTTACAGGGCTTCTACTTCAGTTGAATTAATCTGTTTTCATTTTGTACAGGAATTGCAGACAGTTGATAACAGATAGTGTTCCCTACTTTTCTGCTTCAGCAGCTTGGGCAATTATGAGCAGATATGTCAGTATACATTTGCAATATAATGGATTCAGATCAAGCCAATAGATTAGGGAGCGCACAAACTGCCAGAAACAATCTCTGCTTGTTTTTTGGCACTTAAAAACACAGATTTTGGCATTGTCACTTAAATATCTTGAACCAATGGCCACTTACTTATAGCACTGTCCTCCATTACTGAGTCAAGGGAGGGGCAAATATGCAGATGGAAATTTTGAGTTTTTGTTTTAAAACAGGGCAGAGCGGAAAAGGAGTTTCAAGTTTTCAGTCTTAATAAATGTGTTTTAATCAATGCAAAAAATGGCTGAATATGAATTCTTATCTTTAATGCCCTTTTTCTCAAAAGTAATGTTTCATGACAGTCGAACTTTGAAAGAGCATATCTCATCGAATATTTAGCGTAGAAAGATAATCTTGGTATTGCCATAAAGCTGAGACTTTCCTCTTTACAGTCAGACAGATAACTCAAAATGAGTTTCGGGGTCAATGTGACTCATAATGATGGAGCAGGTCACGTGTGTGCTTTTTAATATTTTATTTTTTTTATAGTCTAATCTCTGATGTGTGAAAACAGTATAAAGTTATTGTAGTATTGAGTGAAACCAAACATTTGTAGTCTTATTAGAACATGTCTAGCATTTTAATCCATTTTCAGTATTTCCTGTCATGTTCTTCAATCATATTTTTTGTTGGATGTACTTTTGACTTGCATGTAACTGAATAATTAAGGTATTTTCTAATGGCTTCTATCAGTCAAGCATATACAAGACTGGATGCTTGTTCACTGTCCCGTGTTGAATGGACAGTGGGAAGGATATTATTAATAGGCTGTATGAGGCCAAGCTAGCTTATCCGTGCCCAAAGAGCCGTCTGTGTGCTCTGGTGTACCTGAAGGAGAAACAGGATTAGGCTGGGGGGAAAGAACAGTGCATGCACAAACAGACGACACCTTCTTCAACACATCCTAAAACCATTTCATGTTAGTATTATGAGGGAGGTATGCTCACCATTACCGTTTTGAATTATTTATTATTTTATTATTTTAAAATATAGAACATTTAAATATGGTTTGGACATGAAACCAGAATTTCAGGGATTTTAAGACATGGATTATAAAGTGTTAATGTTTTAAGTGATCTATTGACATTTATGCTAACAGAAAGGCTAAGGGAAAGAGTGTGTACAAACTGGAGGGAGGCCAGAGACAGCTTAGGTGCTTTGCAACTGTTAAGACAATCTAATCTGGTTAAAGGGCTTTAATTTGCACCAGTACATATGCTTACCTATTGTGTGCAGCAGGTGTTTGTAAGGGAGTATATACAGGTTAAAATCTGTTCACTTCCACAGCCCTCAAATTTCATTGACATTATACATAAAATTGTGAATTTCCAAGGCTAAAAGCTACATTTAAAGGTGGTTGATAAATATGGCTTGTGGATATAATATGCAGCTTAATGGAATCCACTATTTGTTTGGTACCTCGTGGTGATTAACTCACTTCAGAGTACATATTATTAGTTTAGTAAGTTCTATTATTAATAAGTTATTTATTGTTTTGAGTTTTCTTTGTTTTTAGTGCCTTACATATGAATTTGCCATTTAGAAACTATGTTCTATTCCACTGGTTGGCCATGCTTCCATAAATTCATACATACATTGGGAAAAAGTAACACTTGCATAGTCGTAAAGCTACCTCAAATACTGTATTCCATTTTTAATTATTATTTTTTTTTTAACATGACTTCACAGTGCCATAATCATTGCAGCGGTTTGGAAAGCAGTTGAGTTCTGCTAGAAAGAAATGTCAATAAGCCATATTGCAAATCTGTAAATTTGTTTTGCCTCACATCCGTGTCCTTTCCATTATGATCGACATAAATGCATTAAAGTAATAGTAAGTGTTGCATTTAAGACGGATGGTGTTTGACACTGGTATTTGACACTGCGATGGTATGAAACAGCAATCTGATCTTAATTTGTCTTATCTTTTTCATCTTCAGGCCTCCAAGATAACCCCTGGTTCTGTGACTGTAAAATCTCCAAGCTGATTGAGCTTTCCAAAATGACTGGCACACTAGTGGTTTTGATGGATCTATACTTGGCCTGCAGTGGACCAGAGAATCTGGCTGGTGTCGTTTTTCAGCGTGCTGAACTTGACAATTGTGTAAAACCATCAGTCATGACTTCGGCAACCAAGATCACATCTCCTCTGGGCAGTAATGTTCTCCTGCGATGTGACGCTGCAGGGTTTCCAACACCAACTCTTTACTGGGCCAAGTCAGATGGCTCACTAGTCAACAACACAGGTATAATATGCAGGCTTTTGAAAGTTTAAGCATTTTAGAAAACAAAAACAATGCTGTTTTTGAATTCACTGACACTTATACCCTTTAGTAACCTACTTTGGGTGTAGATTTTAATTGCCTGGTGTGTAGGAAGCATTAAAAGGTGCATGGTACTAGTGCCAAAAAGTAATAATCCATTGGAAAAGTAGTTCAAGACTTGGTAAGACTTGTTCCATGTTGACGTTTGTGTTCTTGTTCCACTCTTTAGTCCAAGAGACACCTGGAGAGGGCATCAGATGGTCCATCATGAGCTTGCATGGAATATTGTTCAAAGATGCCGGGAACTACAGCTGCAAAGCCAAGAATGTTGCCGGCAACGCAGAAGCCACCATTTCTATCTCAGTTGATGGTGACTTCACTACCACCACCCTTCCACTGAAACCTAGCATCGAAACTGAACCAACTAGCAAAGCCACAACATTTACTCCCCCAACGGACACTCCCAGCTCGTCCACCATCAGGACCACAGTTCTCCCAACAACATCGACAACAACGACAACAACGACAACAACGACAACAACGACAACATCTGCCCCTAAGAAGCCGAAAACTACCACCAGCAACAGTTTACAGAAAGGCTCATTCAAACAACCAAAAACCCAGCAAGACAGTAATGGGAGAAAGCTTGCAGCAGACGAAAAGAGCAAGAAAAGTGATGCATCCAAGTCTGTCAATGACATTAAGATTGTAGAGGAAACATCTGACACTGCAGTGTTGCTTTGGACAGCAGAAGGGTTACCAAATGATGCCCCACTCACAGTGGTATATTCACCATATGATGATGATGACATCAAAAGGACAGTGGAGACTAATGCTGGCAGTGGAAAAGTGCTCCTAGAGGGACTGTCCTCTGGGGCGAGGTACTCAGTTTGCCTCGTAGCAAAAGGCAGTGCTGCTGGAAAAGATCCTTGCATTGACTTCTACACATTGGACAATCTAGAGGATGGTGGGCAGAGCAAGCTTTTCATTATCATAAGCGGCATGGCCTGTGCTTTGGTTTTGTCGCTTATTGCACTGTTGCTGTACAAGATTCTCGCTCTGTACTGCAAGGGACGCGGCACAGGTTTAGACGCCGAAGAGCTTGAAAAAGACAGCTATGTCAAGTTTGAGACAATTTCAATGAAACATAGGACATTGAACTCTCATCCAACTGAGCTCTGGGCAAGGAGAGCGACTCACGAGTCAGAGCGAATGCTCCTGTGCTCCAGGTCGAGCATCGACTCCCAGATGACCTATAAGAGTGACGGTTCCCGGTCGGAGTATCTCTGCTGACGCCAGGAATCCATGGCCAGAGTCCAAACGCCATGCTAGTAACACATTATATGAAATGCTCTTCATATGCCTTTTATGACACTGATAACCTATTAACTATGAAATCATTTATAAATCTTTATGAATATATTTGTTTGTTTCACCAGTGGGGCTGTAAAGAAATTATTTGCTGTATTGAACACATTTATTCCGCATTTTCCATTAACTATTAATCTATAAAGATTTATATAATGATTTAGGAAAGTGTAGTTAACATAAAAACATTCCCTGGAGGTCTGTTGAGTGCTCAAACGAAGCTATGGTAAAAGCCCAATCAGATCAGTCAATGACTGATATTCTTATTCATATCCTTATTTATTATGGAGCCTTATATTTGATAAAGACGTTTGAATGGTTGTCACTACAGCACGGCACCTTTGTTGGACTTATATAATGTATAAATAGTACCATACAAAGAGTCTGTCCGTTAGCTGTGTGAGGCATTTTATGCTATGCCAAAGTTTAAGTGTCAGATATGAAAATCATGTGGTGGTGTCAAAGAAGACCCATTATCCACTTCCCATCACATTTATACCATTATTGTTACTTTAAGCATCAAGCTGATTGTTGCCTTAACGGACAAGAAAGTATGTTCAGTGTGTTTGATAGAATGTGTGTCTCGTCTGATTAACGTTGCCAGTTTCTATGACTTTATGTCTAAATTTGTCTATAAATGGAGTTTGTATTTAATAAATTTAACAATTGTTGAATTGTACTTGTGTTATGATATCTGTGTTAAGAAATACAGTTTTCAAAAATGTTGCCAATATGAGATTTTAATGGGCAATTATTTGTATATTTGATAGAAAGCCACTAAAACTCACATTACTGTCCCTCTCTCATTTATCAGCAATTGTCTAATACCATCAAAATGCATACATTTGGCATTTTCCAAAGAGTAAAACATTTTAGTAAATACTACTCCGATGTCAAAACCACCACCAGAAACACCACCAATCTCTGGCATCAAAATTATATATGGACATTTAAAATCTATGTTAATCTGAATTTTGCATACTTTTTGTTTCTCCAATAATCTCTCCGAATTTTCCATCAGCAACAGATTGTGTGCTCTTTCTAGGCTACACCAGGTGAAACTAAATCTCAGTGTTACAATGCAAACTGTACTCCATGTACTGTATACAGTAGCACCCTCATCGTGCTATTTTCGTCATGCATCTTTGTGTGTACTGTATATGTCTATGTGTGTGACGCAGGTGCTTGGGTGAAGCCATACAAACACAAAGAAGAGAAGAGTACCTAAAAAAAAATGCATATTATCTATCATGAATCAAACAATACTTCATATAGAAGCAAAATTATAGAGGTGTACTACACTGACATATAACATATGTAAAGTTATGAACCAGAGCGGACGTGTTCATCCTGAAAATCAACAGGTCACAGTCGTCATGCTCTATGAACATCTGAACAGGCGTTGCCGTAAATCCCGCTAAGATGACGGGTGGATCTGGAAAATTGTTCCCATGGATACCTCTGTGCCATCAGCTGTATGAGCCCGCAGTACTAAGTAATCTCTAATGCCAGCTGTGTTGTTATCATGGCAACAACCAGGCTGTGTATAACAAACAGAATGAAAGGATGTTAGGCAAGGGCTGGGCTGTTAATGATAGATAAACTATGAATGGACAGACAGGAAGATGGAAAGACAGATGGATTGATATAGGTAGATCTCAGAGGCACAAGGGCTAGGAGGATCGAGAGAGAGAGAGAGAGAGAGGGGAAAAGAGAGAGACAGAACAATAGATCAATGAACAGACTGATACAAACAGATACAATCCATTTCTTCTGCAATTGTGTTGCACAGATGCCACTGGGCTGAGGTCCATGAAAGCAGTCCAGAGAGGGCAACTCTAGAAGCTTTACAGTCGCACCACAAATCTCCTGGCAACCGTGACTTGGCGCCATTATAGCAGTCCAGTGGAAAATTGGCCACATGTAAATAGTGACAGAATATAAAACTACGAGGCTAGAAAAAGATATCGCTCACAGATTGTTGTGGTTGTTGGACCACTGTGTAACATAAGAGCTAAATGAGTCTAATGTCGGAAGCAGATTGGCTTCCAACACGATGTTAATGTGAAACAATAAGCTTATCCTTAGCCCTTTCAGCCAGAGGTCAAGCACAGAGCCATTGCAGCTTGCTCGATAAGTCACTGCAGTCAATCAGAATTCAAACCCGCAATCCACTAACTTTCCACTTATTCAAATTACGGCAAACATTATGGAGCACCTAGTGTTGCATTTGTGACGTTTTCGTTAACACAGATTGTGGCGAAAATATCCAAATCAACAGCCAAGTAATGTGAACACAAAATGAAGCATGACATTATTTAAATCAAGAGTCACGTAGTCTAAAACGCTTTGTATCGTAACTGCCTGAAAGTGACTCACCCAGCTCTATTTCCTTTATAAAGGCAATGACGGTAGCAGCATCACTCGTGCTGTTTCCTAGATACGGACTCTACCTCATCATTCAAACCCATGTATGATCGTCATTCAGCACACAAGTCACCTGAAGCGAAATTATAGACATTAGCATTTCCATTATCTGCCAGGGGTGAAATCGTGGGAAAAAGGTCAGTGCCCTTCAGACTGCTAACATTAGTCTGGAGACAAGGCAACTTTCTCAGCCATGTAAATCTTCTACTGCCCCTCTACAAGGTTACTGGTGACATTGTTGCTGACAATATCCCAGTCATGGAGGGTATGAATAGAGGAGAGTCTGTTAGTTGTTCTCCCGGGTAAAAAGAGGACAAACAATTTAGAGATAATCTGCTCCACTCCTCCTTCGTTCTCTATAAATTACTCATTCTACCGATTCCCCCAGGGAGCCAGATGAACTTCAACAGGAGACAGTCTGACACACTGATGTCTCATTCACACACAGGACACAAAACAATGTGTCTATTATGTGTGTAAGCATGTAAATTACACTCATACTGTATGTGTATGTCATTTATGAATGCTGTTATAGTCTGGAAAAAAAAGATACCAAAGGTCAATTTTGTTCCCCAAATGAGTATTTTAGGGCTGTGTCTGGTCTAATGGCCTTATATGCAACCTCCATCTCCCAGTCTCTGTCTCCCAAACACAAAAACTCTGTCTCAGACAGACGCATCCATCCACAGTCAGAAAGGACATGGGTCAGGGGGTGGGGTGAAGGGAAGATGTTGTTATTATGTGGGACCTTTCTTCAGCCCTGCCTCATTTCTTGCATATTCCACATTCTGCTGGAGACACTGACTGCAACTTAAAGAAGATCTCGCTCCAATGCTGGACTAGCATGTGCAAAATTTACCACGGGGGTGTCAGGAATTTCAATCTTTGCTTCCAAAACAGACTGGCAGCCTGGGGGCCAAAGTGGGGAGTGAGCAGGATCCCACACACCGTATTTTTTTTTTTTAGTTGAACACTGCACTGTCAGTATCACCCTCTTCATTCTGAGTACTCCCATCTTTTCATTGGGGTTTTACATCTCTCTTTAGCGAGACATCTTCTGGTATGTAAAGCTTCACTGTCTCTTTAAGCTGAAGCCTTGGACAAGGATGCCAACAGTCCATAAACAAATGTTGCTTAATTTTGGGGAATTTTTGTGTGCCGGTGCTAATAGTGGGAATGCCTGAGAAATAGTGCAGCTCCTAGGGCAGGAACGGAGTGAAGGATTATGTTGGCTGCAACGATCGCAGCAGCGCTGATCTATTTTATGGTGCAAAGCTCTAGAGCCTTGACCCTCGGTACAGCATGTTGGGATGAACACCTGTCGGGAGCGGAGAGAAACAACAGCTGTGTGGGTGAGTTTGGTTCACACCTCTCCTGTCTAATCTGATACTCCCAATTTTTAGGATTGATAGAAGTGATATTGAAAATACTGCTACTAACTACTCCGCTGTGTACGAGGCCTTTTGTCCCTAAACCATGTGACAGAAGTATACACATTTTTTTTGTAGATTGTATGTGGCAAAGAAAGTAGTTAAGATGACAATCCTAACAACTGAAAACAGTATCTTCTGGGTACAGTTGGTACTACTGATGAAATTGTTAAGTAATAGGACATTATCACAGGCCAGGTTGGCCAAGGAACAAGAACTACTTTCATAAAGCCCAAATAAATAATGGTAAAACGTGATGATGCTCATTATATGGTGAAATATTATCAGTTTTTTGATGCACAATGCTGTGTAAAGCAAAGAAGTGTGCTTATTCATTGTAATATTTTATCAATTTTAAGTGGATTAGTAGAACTTGAAGTTTATGTCAGTACATCAAAACTTAGATAACCTAGTTTGTATGTTGTTGTTTTATATTATTTCAACAATAGACTTTTGCTTCAGTGATACAAAAATCTATTATTTTCTAAGTTGGTAGATATCCCATTCTGCACAACGTTCCCTTCTTTGCTCTACTGTATATGAATATACACCTTAACATACTTTATATTGTAAACTACTATTACAACAGCTGATATAACTATTCTGTCTTGGGCTGGTGCTCAGTGATAAAATGTATGTAGCTCTAGTGACCAGAGATGTAAGCTCAATCTTGGCACAGCATAAAAAAAACAACTGCAATCAAGTGAAATAAAACAAAACAGGTTGCTCACAAAAGAAGTACCCCATCTAAAGTAGAGCAATATGAGGTAAAAGCCAGTGACTCTACAGTATGTGTGGCAAATTGAACTTGGCAAAGCAGACAATACGATGCACTGTAGCGAGGGTACAGTAAACTGGCCTGTGCTTGAGTGGGTGTATCTCAGGCTGAGCCCAAGTTTTTTGTGGGATGCCACAAGGACATTAGTTGAAGCTTACAGATGGTGATCGCTGATGGCCAAAATCTTGTTGGAATGGCCAATGTCATGCCAGATGGCGGTTAAGTAAAAAATTATTATAATGTTTTATAATGATTCGTAATATGTGATATTTGTCCAATACCCATGGAGAAATGCTCCACTATATTCTGTGTCCACCATGGAGAGGTCAAAGGTCGTGGTCAGCAACAGAACATTTTCCCTTGAGTGGGTTTAGTTTTTCTCCACTCCAGCATGGGGGGATACTATTACCTGGAGCCTTATGTGAAAGGCAGCCTTATTTAATTAACTAGAAATAGTTTGTTTTTAAAAAAATGAGCAGCATGAAGCAGCACATGGTGTAGCTGCAACAGCACAGATGGCTATCCCAACACACCAATACCTTTTTGCTCCTAATCAAATTGCATTTCCCTACTCAAGCCCCTTTTCAAGTTTGCACCATGCTGTGCCAAGATTGCGCTTACATCTTTGGTCACTAGAGCTACATAAATTAGTTGGCCACACCCTAAAGGTTATGCAAGACATTAAAGGCCAAGTACTGTGAGCTATTCAATAACATTACTCTACATATTCGTTTATAGAAACTAGACATTTTCCTCACATGTATTTATGACTGTCAATAGGGGTGGGTGATATGGATATGGATATGAACGCTTATTGAGGGTTTAACAATTCATCCACAGCTCAAATACTCAACAGTTCTTTTGATGAGCAACAGGATTGAATCGACTAACCCCATGAGCCGGCATCACATCCAAAATGGCTATTCACACTGCCCTAATGAATATTACCACAATGTAAAATGGGAAATCAATGTTCATATTGATTGTCTAGCTGTGCATTAGGAGCAATTTCATTTTTGTGTGACCTTGCTGTCAGATCCAAAAAGCGCTTACTCATGTGTTTGTTTGTTTTATTGTAAGATGGGAAAATGTTGGTTTGAAAGTACCCGTTTTTTCCAATAACATCCAATGAACTGCAGCTTACTAGGTCAAGAATCATGCTGACCACCACATGAACTTGTCAATTAATGATTCATCAGGATGCCTCCTAGCAACTCAGCACCAGCAGCCATCTTTGGGATCTCAGGCCAGACATTTCATTCTGTTGTTTGTCTGGCGTTTCGCATTGTTTGTCGTCATTCCACAGAGTTAAGAGCAGTATCCATGGTTGCACATGACAGTGTTATTACCATGATAGACCAGCACATATCTATCAATAGTTATCCAGACAGCAGTTTGTCGGGGTTTAATGGGCTCTAGAGCAAAATACAGCTATTTATTATGAAATCTAACTCAGTGTACAACAACGGACAAGTTGGAATGGACCTCCTCCTCCATCCTGTAGAAATGTTTTGCTACTCATAATGGTCGATCAGAACCATGAAGTATAAATGTTGTGTACTAAAGCAGAAACCAGTGAGAGGAAACAACACTAACTACTTGAGCCTTTAACTTCATTCATTGCACTGACGGAGTCAAACGATGCAGGAGTGATTTGTTGCTAAGGGACAACGTTTTATCCAGAAGCAGCCGAGTCTGCCTTGAACTTCATCTTCATTAGAGCCATGAACAGGCTTTTTAATGAGATAATTTGACAAATTCAACGACAACTGCAGCGTGACACAAAGAGGGAGGAAGAAGCTATTGAAATGTTAAATGTTGCCATGGTTACCTACCTGTCCCTAGGATTCATTTAGTAAATTGAGAACAAGTGTCAAGGACAGAAGTTTTCACATCCAAAAACCTGCACCTATTCAAATGTATAAATATTCTGTTCAGTCAGTAAATATGTGGTTGGAAAAAGGGGAAAATACTACAGACTAGATCCGTATTTTACTAATATTTAGACCTGCAATTATCAGCTTCTCAAATGAGGGGATTTGCTGCTTTTCTTTGTCATACGTGACAATCTTCGGGTTTGGGACTGCTGGATCGGACAAAACCAAATTGAAGACATTGCCGTGATTTCTGAGAAATTGTGAATAGCAGGTTAATATTTTATAGACTAAACGGTTAATTGCTTATTCAAGGAAATAATCAGTGGATTAATCAATAATGAAAATAATCGTTAGTTGCAGCCCTACTAATATTGAATACTATTACATGTGAAATCTAGACAAATCCAGGTATAAATACACCTGAAATTAGGGTAAACTGTAGCTTGTAGAACTGCAGCTTATTCACTGTTGAAAGTAGAACCTATTTTTATTAAATACAATTAAAAGCCCTTCATTATTAAGCCAATTAAATACTAGTATTATTGAGGATTAAATTCTTGGAACTATTGGACCAAGAATTGGACCTGTGCTGTGTTTTAGGGGCCTTAAGAGAATGGAATTCATATTACATTGTTTTACTTTTTGTTAAGCCTCACAGCCCTTCCTGATATTCGGCCATGGGAAAGCTATTCATCGGATGGACCTCGACGGGAAGAACCAGAGAAGGCTCGTGGCTGGAGTGGGAAGCTCCATCCTGCTCGACTTTCATTTCAGAGAAGAGAGACTTTACTGGGCTGACAAACACACCGGGGTGATCTACAAAGCTGCAGTGAGAGGAGCACACAGACAGGTGATTATGTAACTACTCTGAAGTTGTGAGAACTAAGCTGGCGTGAATAGATTCCAGTCCATTTTGTCATTCATCAGTATAGCAGTTAAGGAATAAACCAGTCTGTCGGATTCTAGATCCTTCCGTAAAAGAACAAAAACTCAAATCTTAAGTTTATTTTTCTTAAGATTCAACAACTATGCATTGGTCTGGGGTTTGATTCAGAAAATTTGAATTTGAATATTTGTTTTCCAGAAACTGTACTCATCTGACAAACATATCTCGGGCCTTGCAGTGGATTGGATTTGGAACTGTGTCTATTGGACAAGTGGAGAAAAGGGAAAAATCAAGACAATGGATATAAATGGGAAAAATGAAAGGACTCTTTTAAGACACTTGACCCAACCGAGTTCTATAAACGTTGACCCCACAAACAGGTAATCCATTCTGTATTATACTTTTATGTTTCTATTAAGGGAGCTCCTCACACAGTTCAGATTCTTGGCTTGTTATTTATGTGTTACTATAAATGTTTCATCTCCCTCCATCAAGCACGGCTGCCACAGAGGTGCAAAATGACTTTCGCATACCGCCAATCTTGGCCGCATACTGCCCGCCATTTTAATACATTTCGGTCGAGTAGATTGAGAAGTGGATATGCAAAAAGTGAATAATGGCAGGGGAGGATTTATATATTAACATTTTTTGGAATATTTCTCCATGATAGTAACATGCCAAGAGCATGTTTTAAATTACTTTTTTACTTATTTTGTCATATATGTCTGTGGGGTGTCTTACAATTTATTAAACATTACTATAATATGACTATGAGGCAAAAAGATTATGAAGCTACTGATTTGGGGGCATTCCTGTTAGTATTCATGTGAGGGTGAGAGAGAGGTTGAATGCACACGAGTGTTGGAGAAAGTACAGGTGTGAAGGAAGATAGCCACAATGCAAAAAATGATTTAATAATTTACCAAAGTTTGACATTAAGAATCGACATATTCAGAGGAGAAAATGCCCAAACAGGGACATTAGTAGAAGCAGCTAACTTAACTGGCACCATACTGTAACTGAGGAACACACAAAGCGACCAAATAACTAGAAGAAAAATAGAGAAATTTAGGAATGCCCTTTCTCAATTCAAAACTAATATTTTGCAGGTTTCTTTTTTGGCTGTCTGGTGGGATGACTCCAAGTATCCAGCGGTCTGATTTGACAGGACGGATGAAAACGACACTTATTAAGATAGCAGAACAACTAGAAGCACTGTCGATAGACCGAGAAGACAAAAGACTGTTCTGGGTTCAGTTCGGTCTAGAAGGAGAAAGTGCCATTGCCTCTTGTGATTACAACGGGAACGTCCTGCACATCATGGATCAGCCCCTTTGGTGAGCATATCGTTGTATTCTGATTACTTATCTATCATTTTATTTTTGTTTGCAAACTGGGATAAAACACTTTTGTTTTTGTCTACTTTGCTCAGGTCTCAGTCACTGGGGATATCAGTTTTTCTGGAGCACTTGTACTACACTGATGCTGCATCTCGGGTTATAAAACAAGTCAACAAGCACACTGGTGGAGAGCCACTGAATGTTAACATCAAGCAAATGGCGAAACCCCCAGTTGATATCAAGGTGGTGCATCCCCTCAACCAGCCAGTGGCAGACTCCCAATCATCATTTCCAGGTTACAGCATTTAAATTGCTCTGTAGCATCTCTCCATTTTATCACTTGCAGTTACATTTATTTTTAGATATGTCTTAAATGACAATGCTTTAGTAATGTATTACCGTAAACCCTTTCAAACAGGTTGTGACGAACAGAGTGGAAACTGCGTGGATGTGTGTTCCAGTCTAGCCGAGCAAGGCACGTGCCAGTGCAGTGAAGGCTTTGCTCTCAGTAAGCAAGGCACTTACTGTGAAGGTTGGTATCTATGCCACTAAATCAATGAATTACAAAATTAATCCAAGAAAATATTTGTTGTCCAGTTCGTTTAGAAACAAGCCACATCATTGATTGCTTATTACCAAATGAGTCTCGCTATTTGCACTCTATTGTCCGCCATAAACATATACTCCTCCTGTGGCCACACACAGTATAAATACATTAAATTAACAGCATTACAAAAATAACATAAAATGGTTATATCACTGTATTTGTGTGTGTGTGTGTGCCATAGATGTGAATGAATGTGCCCACTGGAACCACGGCTGCTCTCTTGGTTGTGAAAACGTCCCAGGCTCCTATTTCTGTACCTGCCCTAAAGGATACGCCCTCCTACCAGACAGGAAGACATGTGGAGGTATAGTGGAAACATTTTTTACAGAGTTGTCCATTTTCCAAATGTCTGTGTTTCCGAATCATTCTGGTGCTAGCCGTGCAGAATCCGTATTGATCTAAATAAAAAAGAGATAAAAAAAGAAAATGTAGGTTTTATTCAAAGAGTGGCAACACTTGCGCTTTGTTTTGGTCAGCATAATGAAAGCAGCTCTGCTTTCAGATCAGTTCCTCTTCTTTTTGTGGTACTATGAAAGGTGGCATTTGTCCCCCAGACACTACTTTGACCCTATGGAGCCAATAAAAAGGCTGGGTCATATGCTAGACATGCTAGACCAGACATATGGGAGCTGCCAATTGTGTGTTAAGTTACTTGGGTCAAAGCACTGACACTTTGTCACTAAAGGTCGAGTTGTGCTGAGACTGAGGGGCTGTGTAAGGTAGATGGAAGCAAGGTTATCATATTGAAGACAATAACAATTTCTTTTTAGAATTAGACCAATATATCCGTTTGCTAGATGACAGACATGTTCTGGTAAAAATGGTCAAAAGTGCTATACTAAAACGTGTTGTTTAGAGACATTTTGATTGTTTTACTAATCCATTCTAAGGTATTCCAATATGGCTTTTCTGTCTCAGTCTGTGTTTGGTCATTCCTGCCATAATGCAGGTCTGTTGTCTGCCAGCAAAAAATAGATTATTTTAATGAACAGATACCTCAGACAATCTAATGCTTAGGCACAAACGTATGCATTGCAGTCATGAGGGAATGTATAGAACACATTTATTTAGTTAAGTAAACTGATAAAACCAATTTATGTCATCATGGGTTTGGTGACATTATTTTTTATGTTTATCATTTATAATTTTTTTTATTTTTTTTTGCCGTTTAGTTTAACCCTGATAACGTAGTGTCACTGTCTACACAGTGATTAACTTTAAAACATACTAAAACACATTATGGACACATCCTAATCTCTTCTCTTCTAATCTCCCAGCTATGAGGCCGAGAGAAAGGGGAGGGTTCACATACACAATGAGATTAGATGACGAGGTGACATTTGCAATAGGGAACATATCTGGTCAGCAGCTTTGTCTGTCTAAGCTGTTTAGCAGACAACCTTTGCCAAGGTCCAGAAGAAAACAAACATGCAGCCAAGTGGCAGGCTAGACAATCGAGCAGACAACGGAAATTACACGGAAGAGTATTTAACCGGGCTGTTTGAGCCTT
Organism: Sebastes fasciatus; assembly: GCF_043250625.1. Taxonomy (NCBI): domain Eukaryota; kingdom Metazoa; phylum Chordata; class Actinopteri; order Perciformes; family Sebastidae; genus Sebastes; species Sebastes fasciatus. The sequence goes on from NC_133804.1 coordinate 26,543,455, forward strand.
TTATTTTTGATTCAACAAAAAAAAATTGGAAAAAATAAATAAAAATAATTTTAAAAAAGCAGTTTTTTCGAATGATTGTGTCTGGTGGTGTCTGGTTATGAAGTTAATGTTGAGAGTAGAACAGTATATTTTCTTGCTATCTTTCAATTTTTTCATCATTTCTATATATAGAACAGTTCTTCCTGTATATTTGCTCATTAAATATTCAAGTACAGTATCTAGTCAGTGACATATTTTTGATTTTATCAAAAACGTACTATAAAAAAAGAGCAAAAAAATGGAGGATAGAACAAAAATCTAAGTTTAAGAAGTTACCAGTCAGAGTCACAGCAACAGATACTGTAACTATTTCACATCAGATTCATACCTGTATGGCCAGCCTCTGTATATCTGCCTGGCCATCACAGGTACAGGAGAGGAGATACCACACTCCTGTGAGCTAACATCACATCACCCTCACTGTGTAGGCTTTGACTGCATTCTTATCACACTTTCACCTGTTTTTGATAGGGTTAGGGCTGACTTCATAAAGGGATTGCACTAAGAAGCTTGTTGTCCATCTGGCTGTTAGATTATACTACCTGCTGAGCACCCAAATAACCCAGAAAAATGCCTGAACATGTAACATCTCTTTGATCTTGTTAATATGGCCCTTAATTAACAGTTGTACAATAGCACATTCTTTAATTTCCTATAATATTTCATCTGTTTCTATAAATTCAACTCACTTAGCCTTAACTCCATGTAATAGACCCTAAATAAGTACGTAAACTAAGTACAATACAAACGGAAACAACGTAACATAAGTACAGAAAACATGCCACCCACCTGCCATAAGCAGTCTTACTCACTTTTTATTTTACATCCTTATCTCTGAGCGTAGCATATTCACGCGGATGCATTTACATTGCAGTCAGTAAAGACTACATGGCGTACAAGTGACACGCCTATAAAGCAAGAACGGCGTTCTTATTACATGCTTTTACCTTGCCGATTATTGTGTCATTTACACGCCTTTTCGTGCGACCGGGCTGTTAATTCACCAGTTCATTGTTATAATGGAAAATACCAAGATATTTATTTTCTTTCCACAATCAGAGATCATACCATGTGAAGGCAATGTCACCAAGTGCGGCCATGGATGCCTGATAACAGACGAGGGTGCTGTCTGTGTGTGTCCAGAGGGCTCTGTTCTACAGGAGGATGGACAAGCCTGTACTGGTATGGACTACGTCACTGTTTGTCTTAACAGTAATGAGATATATGAAGCAGGATTACATCAATATTGTGTATGGGGCCTCTATGTGTTGCAGGCTGCTCGTCTGCAGACAGAGGAGGTTGCAGTCAGCTCTGTACTCCCGTCACCCCTACTAGGTGGCAGTGTGGTTGTCTGCCTGGCTACCAGCTCCACCAAGATGGCAAGCGCTGCATTGCCTCTGGTGAGTCATACTATGGCAACGCAGTCAGCTGAGGCGGATAAGCCTACGCAGATAAACACCCTCTTGTCAATCTAATCTCACGGTGTATTTTACTGTTTATCTTCACAAACACGTTCTGTAATTTAAACAAACAGGTAAAAAATAACAAGGTAAAATGCAAATTATGAGTTTAGTAGTGGATTCTACAGCACATCTGATCATGAAATAATGTATTTGTATTCTTCAGGACCACCACCTTATCTACTAGTTGCCAATCTAGTGGATGTACGACAAATTAATCCTGATGGCACAGGGGATAAAACCCTTGTGGAGGAGCCCAGAGGAGCAATCATAGCTTTGGACTATGACCCTGTCCAGAACCATGTAAGATGAAAACTCTTTAGATCTTTCATTGTTGTTTTGTTTCATATTCTTTCAATAGAAGCAACAGTATAGTAACTCCTATACCACCCTAAGGTGTCATGAGTCGTCTAGAGTGACAGGATTTAGAAAGACCAGATTCAGGTTTTGGTGTAGACATCCAGGGACACCTAGTGGACAGACACTGTAATTTGAATGTTTTATGAAAAACAATATTCTGTACTTTATAGTTGCAATACAGAACGCATTGAATGTTTTACTGCTCATCTATTTTATATACTGAAAGCATTTCTTTATGTATTTTTGTGTGAATTTTTGAAGATGTACTTTGCTAGTACAAGCCAGAAGACAATTGAGCGGGTTGATTTGAACAGTGGGTCGAGAGACGTTCTCGTCTCCGATGGTTTGGACTCTCCAGAAGGACTGGCGATTGACTGGATCCACCGCAGGATGTACTGGACAGATAAAAGGTCTGTGGTGTTTGCAGAAAGTAAATGTTGAGGATTATTTATGAACAGATTGTTTCATTAAGTGCCGGAGTTTCTAACTTGACTATTTCTTTATGGGACATTTGCTTTTCAGTGTTTTTGTGTGGGACAATACTTTATCTAGCTTTTGATACTTAGATCATATTCAAATTTGTAAATTTCAAACAAATCCAGGGGGACATTTAACTGACATTTTAAGAGTTGATTTTTGGAGGTTTTTTTTTATGGTATATTAAAGTAACGGTTACTTTGCTAAATATTATCAGAATTTATATGTTTTTTGTTGTCTATTTCACATTTCTGTATACTTTTGTCCTCCAGCCAATCAACTGTTGACTGCAGTTCCTTGGCTGGACTGAACAGAGAAACCATTGTAAGCAAAGGGCTGGAAAAACCGAGAGGAATCGCAGTTCATCCTTTGGCAAAGTGAGTGTGGCTGTATGCGTATGATAGTTTCAGAAATTAAAACTACAAACTGCACCTCTTCTTAATCTGACATCAATAAACAGCAGTGCATATTGCACGTGACACCTGGAGGGTCTGTGGGATTAATACATCTTCTAAGCCTAATTTCCAATGCTCTTTTTACTTTTTGAGGAAGTTGTTCTGGACTGATATCGGGGCCCAGCCTGTCGTGGAAAGTGCCTCTCTGGAAGGGAAAGACAGAGCGGTCATTGCTAGCACCAACCTCGTGTCACCGAGCGGCCTGACCATCGACTTCACGGAGGATCGTCTGTTCTGGTGCGACCAGAGAAGGGGCCTGGTGGAGACTGCTGCTCTGGATGGTTCAGATCGACGGGTCCTGACAGAGAACCAAGTAGGTGAGGCTTGTGTGACACATACACACACATATACAAGTGCACTGTATTGACAAAAAGTTGGAATATTGTAATTCTGGGCAGATTTACTTGCCATTCTGCACAAAGTAAAACAATACCAAGTACAGCTGAGTCCGGTATATGCTGAACCAAGCCTGACAAAGTGTAGCCAGATGGTTTGTTACACAGAACCGTCTGAGAAGCCAACATTGGAAACTGTTTTCAAAACATCTTTTCCATTGAGAAAAGCCTTCAGTGCCGTTCTTTGCTCTTCTATCAATGAAGAGGTCCTCTCCAGTTCTGATATAACTGATGCTATTGCAGCATAACCTCTTCAGGAGCCACCATTGTTGTTTAGAACGAACAATTGCTTCTCCATGTCGTGTCTCACACCTAAGCCACACCGTAGCTGCCAGTAGCTCCTCAAAGGTGATCTTGCGATTCTCGTGTGATCTTGCGACATCGCCAGCTGCCATGCAAGGTCAGACAAAGTGCACCATAGAGCCGAGTCTGACAAAGTAAAGCTAAGCCTAGCAAACTGAGCTTAAAATGTCCTAAAGCAGCTATAGAGGGGGAAGAAATTTAAATATATGTACGCTCTTATTCATCCTCTTATTCAGTGACGTCCCTCATTTCTTTGAAACATCCTTCAAATAAGTTGAAATCTCTCTGTAACCAGTGTTCTTTCCTTTGTAGTAATCCCTAAGATAATTATGAACACAAGATATACAAAAGTTCTCACCTTGAAACACTTGATGAACTCAAGTCTTCTTTCCCTCTATTCGGATTCCTCCAGGTCGACCTTTTGACCTCGCAGTATTTGAGGACAGGTTGTGGATATCTGATCGGGAGCACCAGCAGCTGAGGAGCGTACACAAGCGGACTGGGAGGAAACTGCAACGTATCCATGGCAACATGGTCCAACCAGCATCCATTGTGGTGGTTCATCCCCTTGCTAAACCAGGTACAGAGAGACAGCAGGGATTTATTTTAGAGAGCATTTGAGATAAATGCTCAGATTATGTGTAGACCAGTAACAAGTCGTCCTAAAAATGAATGATTGGGCTTCAAATTGTCATTTTGCATCCTCATCTTCAGGAGCAGACGTTTGCCTTCACCTGAATGGAGGTTGTGCCCAGGTGTGTGAAAGCAAACTGGGATTCGCCCACTGCTCCTGTCGGTCACGCTACATCCTGTCAGCTGATGGAAAAAGTTGCTCGCCTGCCGATGCTACCAATGGAACAGCAGGTGATTTAATTTAAGCTATCTTACTTAAGGTGAACACACTTCTGTATAAGCTATTAAGTAAAATGGACTAATGATGAATGCTTATGTTTACTATATGAATTCATTGTGTAGAGTCTGGAGACAGTGAATCTACTGATTTAACGTCTCTCAAAAACAAAACCTTCAACGATGAGAGCACACCTGAGACAACATCTGGGCTGTCCAATGATGAAGCCGAGGCTGATCCAGACTCTGATGAAGGCCGTGAGTCAACTCTCTTCACAGACAAGATGGTTTCAGGTAACAGTCTGAGAGTGGTAATTATTGGTAGTTCTTCCCACTCAAGATCTTACTCTAACTAAATGTCATGATTCCATGTGTCCCCTTCTCCGTCAGACCAGAATGAGTGTGACTCGCTTCGCTGTGATGTAAATGCGCAGTGCGTGCTGAGCGCTGGCAGCCCAACCTGTCAATGTCTAGAAGGTTTCACAGGTGATGGACAGGTGTGTGTGGGTGAGTATTTCTGTTCCTGTACGCAGCATATCCTGAAGAAAGCTTGTGGGATTACATTTGATACAGAGACACTTTTTATCTCACTTCCTCTAGCAGGGGTTTAAAATTGTACATTTTGGCATAGGTGACAGCACTGGGAATGGAGCAGCTACGAGTTTTAGATATAAAAAAAAACATTTCATAGAGGCAGAGCTGCTCTGGAAGCAAAGATAATCACAATATTTAATAACAGGACCTAAAGCAAAAATGCATGAAAGGAAAGGAAAAATGTCACTTTATTAATTCCTTAAAGCTAAAGGACGCTTTCACGAGCCAAAGTCCATTTGGTTAGTCCGAATCAGAGTGAAATTGATACTTTGGTTTGGTTTCACAGTGCACAAATTAAAGCAGACCAAATAAAAAATTTATTTGCTGAGGGGCGTGTACGAAAGAGTAAATTTATCTTTTTCATCCTGAGAGCTGCCACTGGGAATCACAGACTTTGATACGTATATTGCCGTTGAAGTGTGCCGTTGAAGACTCGAGATTGATCGAATCTCTTCCACTCTAGTTTATCTTGAATGACTTTACAAACGTCACTATTTTTGTGGACTTTATTTAGTATATTCTGTATGTTCTCTTCGGCCCAGATGTCAAGCAAACATTGGACTTCTGCAGAAGTCCAGGTCGGTCCTCTCCCACTCATGTTAACCTGTCGTTTACCTGTGTCCATCTCTGGCAGTCTGCGTTTTGGTTTGCTTGTAAATGGTGTGAGACCACCTCTCACAAGCGGTCTCGGTCCAGTTGTTTTGGTCCACACCAGAATACGATTACTACGTTCACAACTGCCCAAACGAACCGCAACAGAGTTTGATTAAAACGGACTAAACGTTGGCTTGTGAAAGCACCCCAAGTGTTTATTATGTTTGTCTGTATGCAGCAGTCAGAGGTCATGTGTCCACTAATTTGATAGATAAAAACAATACTTTCACAAGTGTTTCAAAGAATTGCAGACCCAGTTATGGAGAACTTGTCTACTATCATTCTTCTTCTTTTGATTGTAATGCATAAAAATGTTGATAAACGCTCATTTTGATGAGCTGGTAACATAAAGTTTATATATAAAATTTTTATCCTGTGATACTTTGAACACTGTAAAATTGAAGGTCTCTTCTCCTTTTGTTTTAGATATTGATGAGTGTAAACAGGGAACGCACAAATGTGACAAAAACGCAGAATGCCAAAATGCCTTGGGAAAGTATCTCTGCAGGTGCCAGGCTGGATACCACGGCAACGGGAAGACGTGTCAAGGTGTGTCTCAATTAGAATAGTAGAAAAACTGTGTTCAACAGGATAAGAGTATTTGCTGTTGCTACTGATAATCAGGTGTACTATTTAAAGTGGTGAGAAAGAGCAGAGGCTTGTATCCACTATGACTCAACATAACTAACACTTGTACATCTATCCTTACTGGGATGAAATATAATCCCTTTTATCATACATGGAAGACAGTTTTCACATGAGTCACTCAAAGCAGGACTAGTATTCTCAAAACCAGACTATAATTAAAGAATATAATTAAAAGGTAAGAGTGCCATACTGTATATTATATGTCCAATTTAATGAAATTATTTCCCTAATCCTCTCTCAGATTTGGAGACCACGTCGCCATGGGTGACGACCGGTAGCCCTGCTGATGTCACCACCCGGCCCCACATCAGTAACTCAGTAGAAAGCTGCCCCTCCACCCACGAGTCCTACTGTCTGTACCAGGGTGTCTGCTTCTACTTTCCTGAAATGGAGTCCTACGCTTGCAAGTAAATAACCCCTCAGTATGAACCCTGATCTCCACGTTTAACAGTTTATTGACATCTTGTGATCAAAGGACAGACGGAGGATTGACATCATTCGATCGTCTGTTTTGTAGTAGATGAGTTCAATTATAAGCTGCTCTTCATTCTTTTAAGAGAGTTGGTTGCCCTCTAGATCTTAAGTGATCTCTGGAAAGTATTTATTTTCAAGCGGCACTCATATTAGGAAGACATTGTTAAAGTATGAGAGAATACCTCCGGCACCAAACATTGCAGGTTTACTGCTTATCTTTTGTGTTCTTTACTACAGCGGACAACCAGTAGGTGTCACTACTGCCCCATGATTAAAGCCACTGCCTCATGACAAAGTGGCTATAGGGCAGCAGAGGATCCTTATTCATATTGAACTAACTGTAGTTTTTTTCCTTGCAGTTTTCAACACTACTGCTCATTATGATATTCTTAACATAAAGTTTTTAGCATATATCTTGATTTTCATTTGGTGGTTACTGAAATCTAAAGCCTCTAATAAGAGCAGTCGGCCTCAAACAGAACCTTTGCTCATTATGTATTGAAAATAGATATATTATTTTACATTTCAGGTTGATAGTTTTGCATCGTTTTATGTTTAATGTGTCATATGCATGTGACCCACTAAATTGAACTCGTCCAAGTACACTCTTGCTCTATGATAGATTGTGATCATGAACTACATAATTACGGTAATTGCCGTTTATCTTTTCTCCTGTTGCAGTTGTGTATCAGGCTACATGGGGGAGCGTTGTCAGTTCAGTGACCTGGAGTGGTGGGAGCTTCAGCAGGCGGAGGAGGAGAAGAGGAGGAACGTGGTCATCGCGGCCTGCATGGTGGCGCTCGTTTCACTGCTCTCCATCGCTGCCTGTGCCACCTACTGTTACGGGTGAGAGGGGGAGATGGAGGAGAAGTGGTAAATGAGGGTCGAGGCGTACAGAACTGTAATGTAAAAATGAAGGAAAGAGAAAATGAAGAGAAGAAGTATGGAAAAGGGAAAGGGGAATGGAGGAAGGAAGGAGTGAAGAGGGTAAAAACAAGAGTCAAAAGAGGAAGAAAGTAGGGACTGGAGAAAAGTAACAAAATGTCAATGAAGGAATGAGGAAGGAGGCAGAATGAGAAAGAAAGGGGAAGAAAAGTATGCAAAAAAGAAAGGTCAAAATTAAAAGGAAGAAGTCAAAAATGAAAGAAGAAGACAGCAAAAAAAAAGCATAGTAGAACAATGGATGGAAAATGGATGGAAGAAAGAGGAAGATGACCCACAGAGGAAATGAGTGGAGAAAGGAAAACTAACAAGAATATGTTTCATTTAAATGGAAAAGGGACACGGTGAAATATTGCCCCTGCTAAAAAAATTCTATAATCAGCCTTTAGGACCATTTTAACAGTTTGCATAAAACTTCATTTCCATATAGTAAATACCCCAAGTAGTTATCCCAAAAGATAGTATGATGCAAAACTAACCTAGTCTGAATACAGTGAGATAATAATGTCCCCAAAATAATTCCATATGGGTTTTAATAAAATGGTAAATGTGGGTGTCCTGTTATGAGATCCACCCTAATGGTTAAACAGAGAGTTCTGTTATGTATATCCCGAATGCATTTCAATGGTATATGCATTGCAATAATGCTGTATAATATAAGCAGTGTTGTGTTTAGTCTTCTGGACACTGGAAGCCCAGACCAGCCAGGGAGGAGCTGCTCCAGCGATGAATGAGCTGACAGCATTTAGAGGTGTCTATCAAGCCCAGGGTGGCATGAGCCGTGTAATGTAGGTTGTCTCAGCGTGACAGCAAGGGGGTCAGGGTGCAGATCACATGTGGAACGAATGGCAGCATGCAACCCTGGTTAGCTGAGCGAGGAGCATACGTAAACTACACCCTGCGACTACCCCTCCTCCCTTTTATTTCCACCTGAGCTGTCTCTAAGTAGCTGATTTGTTTTACGGTTGTTTCGCTGGCTTACGGACAAGGCTGTTGGCATTCTCCACTCTTTTGACTCACAAAGCACACACACCCCTCCCCTCCACCTACTACAGCCCAACGTTTGCAGTCTCGGCTCCCCTGTGGAAGTGGCACGCTTTCAATTACATGCTTGGTTTAGCTTGTTCTACAGCAATTACACATAAAAATAGGTCATTTCTCAGCTACAAAATGGAGCCGGTGAGGTATGACCCCAGAGGAAACGCTACATGGCCGCCAATAGCTCTGCCTCAAATTGCCTTCTGCACTTGACTGCAAGTGCACTTGCAGAGGAAACTGAACCACCAAACTCAAAAACTGTGCAACACACTCACAAGTATCATAACAGTACACAGTGATATGGAGTGAAAAACATAACTTGTTACCTTACGCTGTGTCTTTTTTAGGCTCAAACATGCAAACAAATACACTAAAAGCATAGATAGACACAGAGCCCTCGATATCTCTAAATCTAAATTTAGCGCCTCTGGTCAACAAGTAGATTCGACATCATGTATACTGAAAGCGATTTAAACATCTGTGGTGTGTTGCAGATTCTGGTCACATTGAGAACACAGACGTTTTTTGGTCAATTATAAAATGTATGTGTTTTTGCCCTATGTATGTGTGTGCAGGGCATTACATTGTTAACGGGTTATTCAAAGCACATGTCAATTTCATATTTCCTACCATGTTGAATTTGAATGTATAATTGCTCCTTGAGGTCACCATCTCTGTGACTTGATAATCATGCAAATGCAACGTGAGTCTATGAATATTGACATGTTATTTTATGTGTTGAGTGAGTTTGAGTACCCTTGTGATTTATTAATTAAATTGCAATACTGCATGTTTGCTTTTACTGTCTTCAACGCAGAACTAGGAAATTCTTCCACAAACAGTCCTCAGTGGATGATGTGAGTGAGACCAGCGTGACAGATGAGAGCATGTCGGAGACCACCACTACCAGTGTGCCCCGGGTAAGACCACCATCAACAAGCTCTGTCATAAATACATCTTAAAGTAAAGGAAGTCATCCAGAGAACCAGAGATTCATGTGAATACATTTGCACAACATATTAGTAACAGTACAAAGTTCCATTAAAATCTGTACAAATTTGGGTAAATTAAATCCAACTAAACTAAGGCTGTCAATCGATTAAAATATTTAATCGCAAATTAATTGCACATTTTTTATCTGTATTAAAAATGTACCTTAAAGGGAGATTTGTCAAGTATTTAATACTCTTATCAACATGGGAGTGGGAAAATATGCTTGCTTTATGCAAATGTATGTATATATTTATCATTGGAAATCAATTAACAACACAAAACAATGACAAATATTGTCCAGAAACCCTCACAGGTACTGCATTTAGCATAAAAAAATATGCTCAAATCATAACATGGCAAACTCAAGCCCAAAAGGCAAAAAACAGCTGTCCTCGCCAAAATTTAGCACAAGTTTGGAGCATTATTTAACCTCCTTTGCGACGAGCTAGTATGACATAGTTTTTCTAGTTTCTTAATGCGTGAAAGAAATTAGTGGCGTTAAAACTAATTTGCGTTAACACGTTATTATCGTGTTAACTTTGACAGCCCTAAACTAAACTTATAAATTCTATATTGTGTAGACTTAAACTTGGTTGTTTGAAGAAACCATGACAACATAACAAATGGCGGGAGCTATAGTTATAAAAAGTGTTTATAAAAACTCCAACGTTTCAATGTATTACTGTACGAACCTGCAGTTCTACATGGTGGCAGAAAATGGCGTGGAAGGAATGGTCATCCCGGCCATGGGCTGTCCCAGGAGAGCTGTCTGTCCGTCCTGCTCTTCAGAAACAGGTACCTGAAACTGACAGTAAGAAGAAAAATGAATAAAGTCAATACTTTGTAACTAAGACAAATCTGCAAATACACTGTGATATTTTGTTTGGAATTTAATTTCTAAATGATGATGTTTCTTTGCCAGGTGACAACATTGTGTCTGAAGAGTCGGGATCATTATCCCAACACAACAGAGGGTACGAGTGTTCCATGGTGTCTGCCGTCGCCATGGAGACCACGCAACCCACTGTCCACGGCTCAAGTCCGTCACTGTCAAGATCATATACTTGTACGTCTTTCAAGCCACCACTGCTCTCCCAGACTCCCAGCCCAGAGTCCCCTGCCTCCTAGTTTACCAGAGAGACCAACACAGCTGTACAGATAAACACACACACACACACACATATATGGTAACATCTGGTTGATGTGCAAACTGCAAATTATGAGTTTCATTCCTAAATGAAATACCTCACAAATACCTTGCTACCCTCACCTGTAGATTTCTATTAGACGCACAATTTATTAATGCCATGCCAGTTCATGAAAGCTATCGTAAACACAAGTATCTGGTAGCATTACCCAGAATAAATAAATTGGTGCACAGAAAATGATGTATATTACAAGATGTAGTGACAACAATTCGTTTGACACAGAAAGAAAACTGGCTAGTTTGCATGACAAAGCAAAGAGTGTCATGTGCAAAGTGTAAAACTGCACCAAAGTGATGCAAGGTAAAAAGGAAACTATAGTCAACACACTAAGACTGTTAAGTTACCTGAAGCGTGGTGCAAAAAACGAACAGACCCATTTTCCTATATAAGTATTTGGAATGAAACGCTTCCCTATTAACATTTACCTAAATAGCATATATGTAAAATGCATATGAACAGGATGGCTTTCTTACAAAGTTCCAAAGTAGATCTAAACTATGTTATCATATTACCAAGTGTTGTAAAAGTTAAAGAAAGCAAAAATATGGAAAACAAATCACATACGCGAACAAAGACAATAAAACCTGGTCATAATTTTGACATGAAAAACCACTTCCACTTGCTTGCTTTTGAAAATAAAGAATAAGTACTGCTTGTCAAGTTATCATGAGTCATCTAAGAAAAACAGCTAGATTTCTGTTTGCACAACTTTGCATGTTTCAAGAATTTGCTTTGCTCAGAATGGGGTTTTCTGCCAAAATAGTTGTACTCCAAAGGGTGTTTTGAATATTTGTATGTATTTTTTCAACTACCACTGAATATTTGACAATGGAAAGGATCACAATCCTCATATCAAATGGTGTAAATGCAGTTTGTGCACAAAAGCAAACTATGTTTCTGGTGTGACCATCGATATGTCCGCATGTTTCATCTGCTGAATAAACTTTGAATTACCATTGCAACGTTTTCTCCCCCCAATTATCAAATATCTGAACACCCTTCTCAAATTGCTTAGACTAAGCCGGTGCAGGAGAGTATAAGAACAGGATAACTGCTTGCTTGTGTTATAAAGGGATGCATTTTGTTTTGTTGTTTAGAAATCACTTTTATGTTTTCCCCCATTTGTTCTTTATTTCATGGAATAGTTGTATGTGAGAGTTTTTCTTTTAAGGTTATTGTATGGTAAACTCCACGAGGGGCTTTGTTGGGCTCGATTTACAGTATATGCTATATTACCTTCAAATTCAGTTGCTATCTGAGTGAAACAATTTGTTGCTCATCTTGGCAATCAGCTCAAATAAACAAAATGTGATGTAAACCATATAAAAACAGCAAATGCAGCTGCCTGATAATATTTAGCCAAACATGACAGGTAGCACGTCAACACAACTCAGCTAACACAGCTCACCTGTGATATTATATCGTTAGCCAATTGAATATTTATTTTTATAAAAAAAAGATCTTTGTTTACTTGTGCCAGAGCTCCATTTATATCTATGCTTTTAGGAATAAGGTGCGGATACACTGAGCTGAATTGCTGATTAACTGATGATTGACTGAATTGGATAGCTTGGTTTGGAAAGGGAAGGTATCTTGCTATTGATTTCTATCTAATTTCTTGGCAGTACGAGTTTGGGAATATTTATTTGGAAAACAAAACCCCCTTCTAGAGTTTTCATTTACACTGTATTCATTTCTCTGATTATGTATTTTTTTCCGCCCTTATGTGCTATAACTGGAATTACAGAATTGCAAGATGAGGCTTGCTTTTATTTCCATCAATAAAACTATATTCACAACAACAATGTGCTTTGTTAATAACTGCAACACATTTGGTATCAACCTGAGTTTAGTGGACCCATACTACACTTTTCTAATGACATTATTTTCTTATAATTGAAAGATTATTTTGGCCATTCATAGCCGGTCTCTGTCTCGTTACACCCCATCACACTCTTCTTCAAAAGCTCTTGCCCTTGCTCCATTGATGATGCGTTTCTATCCTCCACCAAATCTAACGCTCTAGTGATGTTGGTACCAACGCCGCAACCCTCCACCATCTGTCTATTTCTATTTATATCTCTTGACTGCGACACTCCGTCTCAAGGTTGACTGGGAATTGTTAATAGAAGGACCTACAGCCTCTTTGTTTCGAGGCAATGGCAGAAAACAAAGCACTTTAACTCAAAAACCATCAGGGGCCACATCGATATTGATTTTCCTGGCAAGACACACTTATCTATATATTGGCCTCCATTAGGGCTAACAGATAGGTTAGGGCACCACTCTAAACAGCAGCAGTTCAGCCTTCAAGTAAAGATGAAATTGGGCCCAGTGTCAATTTATCTTGTATTACTCCTCAATTGGGGCAACAGGGGGCAATAGAGTCACAGACACTGTAAGTAACGGGGGCCTCAAGGGGCCGCGGTTTTGTATCGTTTGTGTAGGTGACATTGTTTTAAATATTAGGAATATACACTCAGTTGCCAATGTATTAGGTACTAATAAGGCAAATGAATGCAGTCTAATACAATAGTCCTGGATTTATATCATACAGAAGGGTGTTTGTCGTTCAGCCCAACCTCACCGATACAAATGGGGTGGACAAAATAATAGAAATACCTCTGTATTATGCGATAGAAACTACATCCTCAAAAAAAATGATAATCAAAACCTCTCTCAAACAGTTTCAGCAAAAACTGAACATAATGAAGGTAGGATTTATTGGAGGACTGTGGTACCCAACTGCACTAGTTTTAGCTTGGTATTCTATTGATTTAGTCCTCTCACTACCTGACAATCTACTAATACTAAACTGGGAAAAAAAAGTTTGGAAACTTGTGTTTGCTCCTGACGGTGTATTGAATGAATAAAGTGTAAAATAGCCAATATGACTTGTTTGTTCCTTGTTACTGATAGAGAGTTCAATCATCCAATCCACCAAACAACTCAAAACATGAGTGAGTACCAACAGGAGAATACACTGTTTACCATTGGCAGAGCATTTTGGCAAATTTTTCTTGGGCGCTACCCACATAATCAGCTGTGCTGCTCATCCCACAAACGCATGATCCTTACAAGTTGGACATCATTGTGAAGGTAAATAAACAGGCTTTCCAACGATGTAAAATACAATGCCAATTAGCATTGGAACAACAGAGAAATAATCCACCAAACACAAGTTTCCGAACTTTTTTTCCCCAGTTTATTTAATTGTTAGTAGGGCTCTATTAAGTAAAAGTAGCAATACCACAGTGTAAAAATATCTGTTTACAAGTAAAAGTCCTGAATTCAAAATTTAAAAAAGGAAAAGTCAAATTAGCTATGTTTGAGTTGAAAGTATGGAAACAACTGCAGTGTCATAATCACCATCCTCACCCAATGTTCTTCTCAGGTCATTCGCTGTAGATATGTAGGAGCTCTAAGTTTGAGTTCTGGCTTCAGATGTTGAATACTTGTTGTAATAAAAGGGGTGGTGTGAGGGGTTGAATGTACCAATGGATAAACACAGAGACAGAAAGAACTGAAAGTTACCCAAAGTTAATTTAATGCATGTTAAAATGCTAAAAGGAATAGGAGAAGAGTGTTTTTAACAGCACAACAAACATACAAGTAACTACAGTAGTTTCATTCCTTCTCTATTAGCTAATTTTGTATGTTTCTGCCAGATGGGGCAAGCTTTGCTTTATCGCTCACGCCTCCATTCCAGCCTGGAGGACAGCTGATGAGGGCTAAAGAGGGAATTAGCTACCCACTCAAAGGCTTTGCTCTGATCCTTCAGGTCAGTGTTTGGTCCCTCCAGCTCTTGAGCAGGACAGAGTAACACTAGTTTGCGAGGATTTGGGCAGATTTAAAATCAAAAGGGGAGGGGGCCTAATGCATGTATTGGACATAAGACACATGAGCCAGAATCTATGGGTGCACCACAGAGGAGGGAAAGTCCCAAACCTGGAACGGACCTTGGTTGTTTTGCCTCCTGAGGGGCAGCTGGAGGGCACATTTTGAGTTTTAAAGCCTGAAATATACTTCCCCTTAAGTGACAGCCAATACAAATGTAATGTACATCAATGAACATTATACTACAAAACCTAAAACTGCTTATGGATAATATCTACTAGTACTCTCATGTTTAAAGTTGGCTATTCTCATGCAAACTCTAACAAGTCTCCACAGTAAAGTCACAGCAATATCCGATGCTAAAGATCTCAGTTTTTTGAGTGGGTTAGAGGTGCTTTTAGGCAGCGTAATCCACTTGGTCTTGTTTATATTGCTCAGGTAAAATAGTAAATATACTGGTTAGGACCGCATGATTTTGAAAAATACCACATTATTGCAATTTTAATAAATACTGCGATTTGAAAATTGCAGTAGGCCATATTGCGATTTTGATCATATTTTGATTAATTGTGCAGCCCTAATACTGGTTATAAATAAATAAATGAATGACTAAAGAGACACTACAGAATCTGATTTTTGGTCTTTGGACCTGGAGAGAATTCCATCGTATTGTAAAAGAGTAGCAGACCTAATTAACAGAAACCAACATGTTAGACATGGCTGATAAATAAAGTTGCTCTTGCTGTTTACATAGCCACTTTTACAGACAAGTCTTACATTTCACTAATGCTCAGATCAAATGAAAACTGGGAGAATATATTTGCCATGCCCATTTTGTTCCGGCAGATGGCGATAGTGTACAAGGAAAACCACTTAAAGTCAACTTTGTGAAACTGTGATGGTATATTATCAGCAGTAGCAATTTATTCTATTTGAATTGATACAAAAATGATTGCTTAGTCAGTAAGTTGCAGGTAAAAACCTCTTATGAGTAATTCTTCATATTATAAAATGTTCATGTAAAAGACAGGCGCCTGCTGTGGCCTTTTAGGTGCAAGAAGATCACATCTGACAGGAGTGAACTTGTTGCATGTAGACTAATAGAACATCACTGTTTTATTAGTCTACAGATCAGTCATTTTGCAGTTTGATCAACTCAGTTAAGATGGTACAGTAAAGTAATGCAGGTATTGGCTGTGCTGCAGATGTATAGCAGCTGTCCATATTGGATGGGATTACCTGGGCTTTAACCCTTTCGGGGCATAGATCAGATCTTATTGTGGCTGTCTGCAAAAAAAGTGAAAAACAAATTAGATGTAAGTCAAATTAAATTCACACAACTGTCACAAAAACAACTTTGTGAACATAATAAAATAAGACGGGAGGTCTGTTAACAGCAGCTAATAAATCAACACCATGTTCAACAGTGTCAAAACAGACAATAATATGCCTGTGTTTTTCATTTTGGAACAATTACCACCACCCTTAATATAAATATATTAGGGCACCTAGAAAAAAGGTTTGATTATATTTTAACTTGGTCTGTAATCTAAAATCCTCTATCTTTAGTTGAGACAACATCCTACAGCTCTTAATAATAATATATTTCTTTCCATCAGGGGAATTTAGTGGGAGAGAAGTGTGTTTGCATTTAGTAACACATAGTCATTTAATTTTTCTATTTGTGGCCAACAGTATGTGACAACAATTATTTGGAATAAGCTCAGCGGTATGCCTTAAATGACAGCAATTCATTTAAAAGGGGAAATGATTCAAACAAAACACATCTGTGAATGCAAATCACTGCCAGGTTATTTGACAGGGCAGACAGACTTCAACACCTGCTAATCACAACAATGCTATTATTATATAAGACTGTTCATGAATCACACAACATGACATACTACATACCTGTATGACATACTATAGAGTTGTTTATGCCCCTGCAACACACTCAAACACCTGTTTTACATGAACATACAATACATTCTGAGCTGTCATAGGTAGCAGGAACAGCACAGGTGTAACTGTACAAAACAAAACATGGCCAGTACTCCCTCAGATATTTTGGTGTACAAATATGGAACACCAAATTACATGTTATCAAGAGCTCGTTATCCTTAGAACATTTTAAAAGGAAATTATCATCACATTTAATTCATGATGTCTAATTATCTTTTTATATGTTTAGATATATTTTCTATGTTTTTTTGTATGTATTACATTGTTTTTATTGGATTGTTTTCCACTGTTTGGTTAATTTTTTTCTGCACTTTTTGTGTACTTCTTGTTGTTTAACTTTTGTTGTATTTTTAAAATTATTTTAATTTAGATCTTTCTTCCTTTTTTGTTATTGTTTTTTTGACACATTCATTGACTGGATGTTGTGCAATTTTATATATGTGTAAATAAATAAATAAAAACACTGATATCATTAATAAGCTTCCAGAGCTTCTCGCTATTGTGAGCACTGAGCAGTCATCAGTGTCATTAGACATGTGCTTTTCCTGCTAAAGGACTAATTAAAATGTGTGTCTTGAAAATGGTCCATTGATGCTGCTTGTTTACAACTACAGTATACTTCATAACATATTTAAAACACCTCGCAGATCGTTTGACAAAACTTACCGCAGTTTTTGAAGACACTTTCAGATTCATTGAAGACTTCTTTATCAAGCCAAGCAAAAATATCCGGTCTGCTGCACGATAAATAAAGGTTTTAGCTCATTCACAAGTTGTGAGTCTTCAGAAGTGAATAGAAACGGTAGCCGTTAATGACATCACCGGTCACTTCCGGCTACCATATTTACTTTTTTTTTTTTTTTTTTTGCTCAAATAAACAGTCTGCTAAACACGTTGGGCTAAACTAACCATTCGTGTATGTATACTAAAAAATAAATTATATTGCTAACACCTCACCTCCATACTATTATTGACACACAGTACACCTCAACTGAACTGACTGTAATGCTGTGCAATGTGCTGCCTTCCACTGTGTAATTGTCTGAAATATATTAATTATTTCTTTTTTTAAATATCTTTGAGAGCTACAAGTTATTTTAACATGGTCATGGAGCATATATATACTGTATATTTGTATTCTGGGGGTATCGTTCCTATGCAGAGGGTAGTTTAGTTTATTTATTGACTACGCTGAGGGCGTTTTATATTTTAATAATTTATTTATTTATTGTGTTGAGTTGAATGTGCTACTTATTATGTACTGGAATTACCTTGTTCCTTTTTTACCTTTTTTCTTTTCTTAAAGCTGACTCGGTGTAAACTGCTCAGAATTCCAATGAACTTAGATGCAAATGGCAAATAAAACTCTTGAATCCTGAATCTTGAATAATATTGGTAAATTGGTAGAAGATACAGGACCCCCAGGAGTCTCACCAGCAGACTGAGGAACAGTTTTTTTCCCCCAGGCTTTTGAATAGATAATTCATACGACACTTTCTCACACAAAAAGTGCAATAAACAAGTGCAATACCTCAATCATATATCTTATACTGTATTATATTCATAATATGCCTTGTACAAAGTATTTCCTTTTATTATTGTAATAGAACTTATTTTTAATGGAGCTTCCCAGCAAAAAGTATTTCACACGATTGTACTTGTATAACCGGCGTGACAATAAACATCTTGAATCTTGAATAATACAAAGTGGGACTTAATTTGAGTAAAAGTTTTCACTCGAGTGAGTCTTTTGCAGATTCCAGCAAGAATGATTTAAGGTGTGCTTATGCATATCAGGACTAAAAAAATTGGATGATCAAGGTACAAAAATAACTGACATAAGAGTAGAGATTCTTATTTTCAAACAAGAAAAAGTTAATTGTCCTTATTCAAAGTGAAGGATTTGTCCATTTAACATTTTTTTTCACAAATGTAGTTAGTCTCAATGATTAAGCTTTATTGCACTATTGCACCTCTAGGGGGAGGTCAGGTACAGTGGATGTAGACACTTTTGAATGCAGGTCAACCAGCAATTGTAGAAGCCAATTAGCTCAATTACTCAAGTATCATGTATGCTGTTTGTATCTACCACCACCAGCCAATTCCACCCAGCGTTGACAAACGTTGAAAGTGGAATCCTTGATATGCTTAAGAGCTCATAGCAGGTAGATCACTTAACTGGCTGTAATTACAGCTACATCAGATCCACTGAATCATGTTTGACATGCATGCAATCATACCATCTACGAGATGATAAAAAAGATAATCACCCGCTAACCTTTCTAAATATTGCTGCCTCTAAATCTGCCACTATGTGCGATGACAAGCTGTCACAGCTGAGACAAAAAAAATTCACACCACAGGCACGTCACATTTTTGCACTCTTTGTTCATACGTTAAGTTTTCAGCAACAATTGTTTTTGACATTGATACAGTGCAAATGCACAATAGCACAACAGACACCATTAAGGATACATATTATTTTTCAAAGTCAATACAGCAGATTTTCGACAATTTGCATGTTTGATTTTTGTTTTTGCAAAACATAAATATGTTTGTCCTCTGTTTTAGCCTTCAGTGTCCAACAGACAAGTTTTCTTCACTGGTCAGGGACCCTTCTACATAGAGAGGCGTTTGGAAATCAATGGCAAGTCATTTTCCAAGTGTGGTCGGCAACTTCAGCGAGGTCATGACAAGTGGTGACGCAGGGCACTGTCAGCATCTGTTTCCCATCATGCCTCAGGAGCAGTGTGATCATCTGAGTCAGTCAGTCCAATCAACTTCATTCATACTCTTTTCAACTACGCGGTCATACTGGATGAATTTTTTAGCCATACTGTAAACCGGTACTGATGTTAAACATGTCTGCTATGATTTGATATGCATATTATATTAAGAAAGAGATAACCTAAGACCTGAGAAAATATCGCTTTTCGCAATGTAAGACACAGAAGATACAGTGCCGTTCACCCCGTCAGTTCACATCAACCACCAACACTCACCAGTGTTTCAAACTTTTTCTTTGACAGATTAAACAAAACAACAAACACTGACAGCAGACAGACAAAAACATACTCAGATGGCTCAAGTTAACGTCAACTCCATCCATCTTCATATGTACCAATTTATTTATTTTTTTTAATATCAAGTAAACATATGCTCTTGGCAGATGTGTTTCTTTAAAATCTGGTGATTCGGTTATATTTTAGGTTTTTAAAAACTATTCATGATGAATTCAAAAAAGGGCTTTTTAAACTTCAGGTGGACAAGTCGTGATGGCTCTGATCATGGCGGCGCCGCTTCCTCAGCATCCCTCAACGGAGACGCCACGTCCATTGAGGCATTTTAGATCTGCACATTAGTAGTAATGCTCAAGCACAAACACCAGCCAACCTCTTGACCCTCCCACTCCCACCCCAAACCCCACTCCTAACTCCTCCACGCCACCTCTGCATCACTCGTCTTTCTTTCCAACAACCCTTACCGCTAACAGATTATCTCACTGGTCCCTGCTCTCCATTTCCAACTCCCTTTTTCTTCATTATCTCCCTTCTTCCCATACTTATGGCAATTGTTTACTCGCTCTTCTTGGTGACAGCCGCGGCCGATAATCTGGACTTGCCAAAGTAGGCCTCGAAAAAGAACTGGACAAAGAGCACAAAGTAGCTTAGGTACATGAGGGAAGACCACACAATGTTCTGCATGTGGGATGGACACTCCTGGCCCTGCTGCATCCACGAGTACACCAGGTAGTTGACCACGCAGCCCATCAGCATCTGGGTGATCTGGGTCAGCGTGATGAACATGGCGAACTTGCGCGACACCTTGAAGCCGGCCGCCCGCAGGGCGTAATAAGAGTACATGACGGCGTGGACCAAGTAGTTCATGGTCATGAACCATCCGCCGCCGGCCACCATGTCTTTGTAGGAGTACCAGGAGTAGAGCAGCACGGTGATGTGATGGTACCAGTGGAGGAAGATGAGCTTCTGTTTCCTCAGGACGATGAAGAGGGTATCACCTGCAGGTACGATAGAGGAAGTTGGGTTGCGTCAAGAGACGGGGGAGGTTTATGGAGAGCATGTGCAGTAGTAAAGAAACAATTGTTTGAAATGGTTTGAAAAAGACCAATAATGCCACTCCTTCCTATACTATATGACCCCTATGTGCATTTGTGCATGTGGTAAAACAGTCAGCAGGAACAGGCTATTTCTGTGGTTACACATTGGCATACTAGAGGCCTGTTTGTAATGCCTAATGTGTGTTTAGCCTAACATTGGGTTACGCTACAACTGGCAACAGAACAGTTGGAATGAATGGATGACTGAATTATTGTAATTGCAGTTCACGAACATGCCTTTGCCATTTGGTAGTATTAAGTCTTAGCTGTCTGAAAGCAACATCAGTAAAGAGCACCAGCTTCATGCACGACATTTTGACAATGAAATGAATTCAAAACAAAACCGTCCTCAGTGGTCTGTTAATTTAATTGGGAAAGGCGGTTCATGGGAAACAATATATTATACCTACTACACGGACACTGTGAGACATTGCCATAAAAAAGGTCTCGACTTACCCAGTTCTGGTGCTTTACTAAGTACGAAGGCGTACGCCCAGAACTTGCTGACAGGCCCGTTGTAAAAGCTCTGGTCACAAACGGACTGTTTCAGACCTTTCGTCATCAGGATGTTTATCATGTAACTCCCAGTACGGATGGCACCAAATATACTGCAAGGACAGAGAGACAAACCAGACAGAAGAAATCATTGAAGTGGGAAAACGTGTGGTTATTTCGTTACCGTAGTTGATATGTGAAGTCTACGCCGACAAACTATGTACTTGATGTGTCAAGAGGTGCTATGGCTCCATAACAACATATCACCTGCTTCCCTCTGTTGCTGGTAGTATCTGATAGATGCACTCTGCACTATGTGTAGAAAAGGCATACTATACAGACAAGACAGCGATGACAGACGTCAAATTTGATCATTTCATAGTAAATACACACTGTATTTATTCCAACATAAAGCCATAAACATAAATTAAAACAAACAAAAGACGACAGCCCAGCAAGAAGCAAGTCTAAGTTATTCCCCGCACTGACTCAAACTAGGAAAACCACAGGAAAAGGACCAGTATGACTGAGTAAAGTAGATGAAAAGTAAATGTAGACAAATGCCACCACAATCACGGCATGACACAGCTATTCTATCAGCTGTCTTTCTACCTAAAGCTCATGAAATGTTTGTGAATGGCATGAATGCATTAAGAGTTATTGATCACACAATGTCATTTAATTAGGCCACTAACTGATTATTCTGCTGGCCCTTTTTTTTTTTAAATAATTAGGGCTACTCTTTAGGTTTGAAAATCAATATTTATTTGCTGCCTTTAATAATGTTAGTGCTTTCTCACCTGAACACAGCGAGCGTGAGCGACCACAGCACCAGCGGTTTCCTCAACTCAAACTTCTCCCTCTGTTTCATGACATGGCGGCCGCCGAGGATAAAGGCAACGTAGAGTGCAGAGAAGAGAAATGACTTCTTCCTGTAAACACAAACAGAAAAAACAACAAAAAGCAAAGATTAACATTAACCATGTTTTGACATGTCATTGTCTTTACTGTGCCTTAACAGCTTAATGTGCTGATTATGTTTAGTCTTTTCCAGCAATGCTCTGCTTAACATTTCATACAAATCACATAAACACTGGGCAGCTTATAATTAACTGCTTAACAGACCTCTTGAAACAAATATGAGGAGTCAACCAGATAAAATAGCAGAAATTTGCCATAGGCTAATATATAAAAGAAGACACAAGGACAAGAACGTGACATGTGAGGAACTCACAGCTATTAATCAGTTAGAAATCCATCCTAAAACTACAAGCAGCTATTCACCATGAACATTGCATTTCTTGGACCGTGTAAGTACATACTTTATGCACATCACAAGATGCTCACATCTAACAGCATGTTTTCGAATGGGGACTTTCCCTTAATAGACTTCGGTTAAAAGCATTTTCACAGTAGTTACTACGGTAGTAGTGAGTGTCTTTCATGCCCTTTTCAACCCCAAATTTCTAAGTTTGAAAAGAAACTTCTACAACCAGAAGTCTCCTTCTCTAACTGCTCCTCTTCTAGCAGCTCCACTATATTAAGTACAACATACTGTGTACAGAACACAAACAATAGCTGCACTGACTTCCCAATTTATGCCTGAAGTAATGATTTAATGATGTGAGTCCAGTTCCAACAGTCACTAAATGCTTAGTTTTCACTTTATTGCTTCTATTCAGTTCCAACTCCCACCATCCTGTGACGCCTCCCTTAATTGAGTTGTCAGAGATCACTGCTGTGCCACATGAAGTGGAGAAGACTTGTGAGGAAGCACCACCTGGTCAAACCGAATCTAAAGAAAAGCATTTCCCAGCGCTCAGCACAATTACAAAGCACAGGTGGTCCGATGTGACAGACTGGATGCTGAGTAGGACCAACAGAAGATTGGGACATGCTGCCTGAATCTAGAGCAGCTTTGTTTGAAACATTGTTTGGTGTATTGGACGGGGAACAGAGGAATAGTTTGGAGCATTAGCCAAAAAAGTTTGGGAAAATAAACTTAAGATGGTAAGGTTGCAGGTTGCAGGGGCCAAAGGTAGAGACCATAGACTGTATATAAAGATGGACGACATGACTGCTCCCCAAGCCAAAGCATCTTGATCTCCCCCTGGTGGCTGGCTGCAGTATAGGTTATACATCCTCCCAAAGTCACGTCAAATACATTTTTCCCAAAGATGGTTTCTGTCATTTTAGGTAGTTCTTATCACGCTGATGTATGTTCAAGTGTTCGTTTTCTGATAAGTTTGGTTTTAATTAGTTATTTGATGTTATAAAAAAGGGGTGTGAGACGTCATGATTGACAGCTGCTCTGAGTGAAGTAGTTGTGCAACCGGAGGCTCGGGAAATATACGATAGAGGAGATATAACTTTAACTTTCCATAACCGTAACGAGTCTTTGTAACGGAACATGTTTAATTTGATCATAAATGTAGTTAGAGAGATATTATGGTTAGTTGTTGTATCTTTCTAGCCAAACAGCTACCGTGGTGCTAACGTAGCAGCTAGGTGGCTCACGTTAACATGCTGCGGCCGTGCTCGGCTCGTGATTGGCTCAGGCGGATGTGTGGGCGGGACCTCGATACCGCGGCTTCAGCCAACCCGATCACTACTGCGCAGCCACTGGCTCCAAATGATGTCAACAGCTCCCGTATCCGGGATATTTTGGCTGCATTTTTGTGCAGTGGGAAAAAGCAGACGCGTCGTCCATCTATATACACAGTCTGTGGTAGAGACGTGTGAAATTGTACCAAAGAAGCATGAACAGCAACACCCTTGGAAAGAATAAACAAATAAAAACATCAGGTTTGCTCTCTCAGAGGAGAGTGCACAGGCACCAGTAATGAGGCATTCTGGGAGCTCTGGGTCTAACGGCCCTGGGGATGATGAGTTGTGTAAAACTAGCCCAAGGAGTCGGGTTGTTTTTGAGCTGCTTTTTAGAGGTTATACAGAGAGAACAACATGACTACAACATTAATCACTGAATTATAAGGTGGAAATTGATGATTCTATTTAAAGCATAATGTGTGTAGTATTGTGTTACAGATAAGATAAGATAAGATAAGATAAGATAAGATAAGATAAGATAAGATATCCCTTTATTAGTCCCGCAGTAGGGAAATGTGCAGTGTACAGCAGCAAAGGGGATAGTGCAAAAAACAAGAAGCATCAGCTAACACAGTAAAAAAAAAAAAAAGAGCTAAACAAAGTGAAACAAAATATGACCCATTTAAATAGAAGGAAGTATAAAAATGGGAACAGTTTATACAGCATTGACAATAAACGGACTACTAAAAAATTGCACAAGTGGAAAAATGATATTTCACAATGAGAATGAAATGAAATTCCACCTGAAAATATTGCACAGTATGAATTACACCTGAGTAGTTATGATATTGCAGTCATAATACAGTATAGTGCAGTTATTGTCAGTTTTTGGTTTTAAAAGTAGTCTATTCAAGGTCAAATGTCTTTGTAATATAGTATAGTAGCACACTGGTGTACTGGTCAAATGGTCTGTGCACAACTCACACTGCAAACATTTCTCGCAGAACCGTGACATATGCAACCAAACCAATCCATCCTGTTCTGTTTCGCAGTCTCAGCAGAGCACTGTAACAACAGCACCTTGTTTTGCTGATCAGGTATGTAGCACGGCAAGAAAGAAAGAAAAAGTGTGCATTTTTGCAGTATTTTAAGAAATGACATCACTATTGTGCAGAGTGTCTCGACTCCTCTCTTTTTTCTCCACCCTCCCTCACAGAAAGGAAAACGATGCTCAGAATGCGAAGCTCATAACAGTAACCAAGTCGATGAAGATTGGAGCGAAAGTACAATAACAGTCAGTTTTTAACATAACGGACTTCATTGTTGGTCAGCATTCAGAGAATGAAAGATGGCACTTTTCTGTTCTTGTACAGTAGGAAGCCCACGAACTGATTTAGGCCACCTTGTCCTCCGCAGATGAACAAAGGACAAAGCAGTCCAGTCAAAGTGGAAAGGAGCAGCTTTCACAGAATGACAACAGGGTTGGACTGCAGAATGACATCACTGTTTCTCAACTCCACACGAAGGAGGGGAGAACAGAGCAACACTGAACACACAGTGGCCTACATACTGTGGAAAGGCCGGTTGGATTGGAGAGGAGCAAGAATCTCAGCATTCCCCTTCAGAGTACTGCTGTCAAAGCTGACAGATTGATGTATGTGGAAGTACAGACCATGTACAACTCAATCACCGGTTAATTAGTCAATCTTGTTTTTTAATAATCAATTAATCCTGATAAAAGTGAGAGTGTGTATGTTTTGAAAGAAGAAATAAGACATTCTACTTCTTACAAGTGAAAACTTTTATTCATAAGGACTTGCTCACTTCAATACACGCCTTGCTTGGTCTGGTATGACCAGCAGCTTATGGAGGTTAATGTTAGCAAACTTCCGATAGCTTGTTGTATAAAAGGACATTATTGAGTCTGTTTGCTTGTGTTACCATTACAATACGTTTTAGCATTTACCATTATCCTGTTATTGTGGCCACTGTTCAACAAAAAGTTACATAAACTTTATTACAAACAGGTACATACATGAAGTTTCAAGTCTTCTTCAATACAGCATGATGTTCATTTAGTAAATTATGGTCCCATTTAGAGTCAAATAGACCATAAAGCAGGGGATGCTTTAGGGCGTGGCTACCTTGTGATTGACAGGTCACTACCACGATGTTGTCCGGTATGCGAGTTGTCCGCATTTTCGTCTTAGAACTTTAACCCTTTCACAGTTGTATTTCAGTTCGTGAAAGTTAATTATAACCTTTTTGGTCGCCTAAAAATGTCTTATTCAGCATTTGGTTGTACTTAGATCCACCCCTCTCGTGCCACTTCTGATTGCAAAAACAAAAAGGCCGAACTCGAGGCTTCAAAACGCCAATAGTCCACAAACCAACGGGTGACGTCACGGTGACTATGTCCACTTCTTATATACAGTCTATGATTATAATTGATTCACCTTAAGCTCCAGAAATCATAACTTCCACCACCTTCTTGAACTGTATCTAAAAAGACCTTAATTACAACACAGGCCATCTAATACCTAAGAAGTGTTGTCTAAACTGACCAAGACAGTTATTCTTGTTATTATTTTCGAAAAGAGTGTACCCTCAATATGTCGTTCATTCTCATGTGTTATCTATGTAATACTGCATGTCAGCCAATATAGGAGATAAGATGATATCAGTATCACAACTACTCCAATGATCCAGCGCGAGCATAAAGGAATGGAGGAACTTTACCGTGTTGTTCTCTGCGTTTTCTCAGCATTGTATACAAGTAAGCCAGAGGTTAAGATGTGCACGGGCTACTGCTTTATGTTTAGAAGATGGATTACACTGTCAGAAAACATAATAAAGGGTGAAGAAACCCAAGGGCATGGTCAAAGCTGGCAAGTTGGTTGAGGGCGGTGGGGGGAGGTGCTGCTGTTGTCTTTGCAAAGGCTCTGAAGTGCCAGCTGCATCTCAGCTATGTCTGCAGTCACGGGAGTCTATTTGAGACATCGGTGTGAATTCACATCATCCCTTCATGCTCCACGGTGCCTCTACAGCTCCACTCCTGACCATAGTTATTCAGATTCAACCGAAAAATTATATTTTCAACTGAATTTTATCCTACTTGAAACAAGCTGCATTTTCAAAATAAAAGTCAACATACAAGTGATACATATTTTGAATGATCCATTATCACTGCTTTGACAAACTGACAAATGACGTGAAGTCACGGTCATAAGATATTTTTTTAAACTCATAATGACATTTTTGAAGAATGCTCCAAGCTCTTCTACTAACTTTGTAGATGGGATTTACTGAGTATACAGTATTTAGAGAGTCAGAGGCGAAGAAGAAACATAGACGGGTTCATTTTTTTTTTTTACTCCCATCTTCCTTCAGTTCATCAAATAGTGGCTACAATACAACCCAGAAACTAATAAAGAAGCAAAAACTTGAGATGAAACAACAAGTTGATCTGTTGATTTTGAGTTGAGAAATAAGATGGTAGATGCCCGTAAAATATTGTACCAATTACAAAACTAATAATTGAGAAAAAAAAAAAAAAAAAATAGAATTACCGCCTCGTGGTTGTATGCCTCCACCAGCCAATCAAGTTGCAGCTTTCATCCATGTCTGTCCAAAATATCATCACTTCCTCAATTTATCCTATTAGAGATTTCTGTTAAATTGTCATAATTAGCAGTGACACAGTGACCTTTGACCACCTAAATCTAATCAGTTCATCCTTGAGTTCAAGTAGACGTTTGTGCCAAATTTGAAGGAAGTCCCTAAAGGCGTTCCAGAGATATTGTGTTCACAAGAATAGTGCGAATGGACAACCCAAAAACATAAAGCCTCCGGCCACAGCTGTCGCTGCCGCAGAGGCAGAAAAACAAAGCTTGATGCATAAAAAAAACCACATTGCAACCACCACTTCTGAACCTGACTTCTGTCTACACAGGACAATATATTAAAAGGGGTGTGGCGAGAGGCTCGACTGCTGATTGTCAAAGTGGGCCGAGGCAGCACAAATGCAAAAAACTACAGCATCAGAGCTCTTTTGGGGAGGATCAGCATGGAGCAGTGACAGAATCAGCAGAGTTTTCTCGCTTGCTGCAAGGTTGGAAACCAGCTGTTTCTCTCCAGCTGAGATTTCCCCCAAATAACAAGTAAGCAGCAGTGGCTTCATTTTAGAAAAATAAAGGTGTCCCAGATCCACTGCATAAGTTTTACGTGTTCAAAGTGTTTACATGAATCCATGTGTGCACCGAAAGCTTGATATACTGTAATAAACACACAAAAATGATATATTGTTTGTACTGGTGTGGTCACACATAAAAAAAATGTAATAAGGAAAAATTAGTTAACAATAAAACCACCAATTAAACAGGCGATGATGAATATGTAACCAGGATAGTGTGCAAGTAAAATTGAAGTATCAGAAGAGCTGCTCAGTTACAGCTAGGTAGGTATGGCATCTCTTTGTCCCGGGGTTAATTGCTGTCAGGGTGAGACGCTGGGCGTTGGCCCAGTTTGCACTGCTGCCAAACCATGCTGAAAATCTGACATATCCTAAAAAGGTGTTCATGTCTAAAGAACATAAAGTTACAAAGCCAACAAACCAAAACTCTAGTGTTGCCTAGACCAACAAAATAATCCTCAACAAATAATGTTAACATAACATGTCATTCTAACAACTGCCACGGAGAAAAGGCATCAGATCTCATACACAATTGTACAGTAAACTAGCAGGCATAGTAGACACCATCTTAACTTAACAGTTCATCACAATAGAGGTGTGTAATATATTCTGCAGTACAGTTGGTAATATATTAAGGATGTTGGTCGTGCAGCCCCTCCCCTCCCCCACTCAGTGCTGTATAAAGCTACAGGACAACCTGCTGTGAAACTTAGATCTGTATTAGCTGGTCCAGGAGATTTTCACCCGTTACGTAATCCTGAGTTTGCAGTCTGAGGATGAGTCTGCACGCCTGTGAGCTGGTGTCCAACTGTCTTACCAGAGTGTGTGTGTGTTTACAGTGTCACACATGCATATGCACAACAAAAAGTGTGTGTGCGCTAACATATAAAGTAACTCAGTTCAGTTCAGGGGGGTGTAACTCTATTCTCTGGCACTGCTGTCTGTATCTAAGACAGTGGAAAGGCAACCGCAGTTACTGTGCCAACGTGTAGGATGAGCAGTAAACCACTAAATAAGACCAAGAGGTGCTGTAAGTAAGACCTAGCTATTACAGAATAATCTGTCATCCGAGAAGCACCCATTTCTAATCTGGTTAGTAACACACCCACCAGTCCCAGTTACTGCATGACATTTCTAATGGAACTTTTAAATAACCAAGCTTGCAAGATGCTATCACGCATTGGTTTGGTTCACTCTGCATCGGGTGGCCCACATGAAGCGACAATTTATCTATTGAGGAAACAGAAGAGTTCTTTAGTTGAGTGGTAATTATTTCAGCCTGTTAAGTGCTTAAGAACATCTTGAGTCATGCTTATTTTAAGCAGCAAGACAAATGGCTTGTAGGAAGCATATAGCACTCAACAGTTTTACCAAATCCATGCACCTTGATTGCATCTCTGTACTGTCCACTTATTGTATTAAGATTTTTTTTTGTTCACAGTGATAGAAGCCGCTACCATTAAAGACTCGGGATCAAGCTGTGTCTCTCTGTCCAATCACAGACAAATGTACACAGCAGGGTTTGCGACCACCGGTTGTGCCATGGACCAATGTTTTGATGAGAAGGGTGCCAAATTAGTTTCTATCTTGTGCTCTACTAGCACCTAATAATGACACACGCGTACACAGTCAAGCACGAGGGTGACCAATACACATTCCTGGAACTGCAGAGGGCAGTAATGCAATTATGTACTGCGTGCAAGGCATGCTATTCCACAAACTGAAAGTTGATGGAGATAATGTTCCAAGAAAAGATGTGATGTTCTGTTAAGGCGGGGAAGAAGATGGCCGCTATCCAATGTAAACAATGCAGGCTTCAACATATTTTTTAAAATCATGTCAAAATTAGGGCTGTCAAAGTTAACGCAAATTTTTAGGTTGTACCGGGCTCAGTTTTAAAGCTAGAGGGAAGATACTGGTATCATATGAAAAAGATAACCTCAGGAATCCATCGGTACCAATCATGGCATACTAGCTTGTCGTGAAGAAGGCTAAATAACGCTCTAAATACATTGTATAGGGCTGTCAAAGTTAAGGGGTTTCTTGACCTCTGACCTCAAGATATGTGAATGTAAATGGGTTCTATGGGTACCTACGAGTCTCCCCTTTACATACGTGCCCACTTTATGATAATCCCATGCGGTTTGGGGTAAATCATAGTCAAGTCAGCACACTGACAGCTGTTGTTGCCTGTTGGGCTGCAGTTTGTCTTGTTATAATTTGAGCATATTTTTTATGCTAAATGCAGTACCTGTGAGGGTTTCTGGACAATATTTGTCATTGTTTTGTGTTAATTGATTTCCAGTGATAAATATATACATAATTTGCATAAAGCAGCATATTTGCCCACTCCCATGTTGATAAGAGTATTAAATACTTGACAAATCTCCCTTTAAGGTACATTTTAAACAGATAAAAATGTGCGATTAATTTGCAATTAATCGTGATTAAATACTTCAATCGATTGACAGCCCTAGTAAAAATGTAAATGCACAGTGACTCAACGTCTACAAAATAAAATGGACTATAAAATGAACTGCTCTTTCCCTTCTTTGTTCGCAGCTTTTCCTTGACAGCCTGATGAAATCTGAAAGTGAAACCAGACGCAGCGCCACTCCAGGCAGACCTTAATTCACGAGGAGCCAGCCCACATCTTCATCTCACCCGTCGTGAGAAGGAGAGCAGCCCAGCAAACATCAAGCCCGGGGTGGACTCTGGGTTAACACGGTCAGAAATGATCAGCATCATGATGCGCTGCTCTCGTTAAAATGGCAGCAGCAAGGAGCAAGGTCTTGTAAATGTGACTGTAGGTCCATCAGGAGGAACCTCTAGGATTGCACTGGGAAATCATAATAATAAATCATTTATTTTCTTCAATTAGCAAAATAATAAATGCTGTTTGCTTTGATTTGGTTTTGGAGTTGTCACATTTGATTTAACACAGAATATAAAATGTCTTTGGTAATTTATATGGTAAGCTGTGCATTACATTCAGGGCACAATAAATAATATAAAACACAAACAGAAGGCAGCTTACTATGGCTATAATATATAACCTAATTCCTGCTACCCCAGTTTGTCACCTGCAAAATAATTTCTTCAATAAACATTTGGAAATGGCTTCTAATTATCTATAATCACCTCTCCCACATCGTCTGCACTGTGGCTCTTTGAATTATGTGTCTTTGTTAGTTGCCTGTCTGTAATGCTAGCATCTAAAAAATGTCTTATTCCATTATTTCTGTCAAGTGTAAAACACTATGGTGAAATCACCAAAAAAAAACTCAAATTACAAATATTATTCAACCAGATCTTGAACAAGATAGGAAAGGAAACAAGCTGTGTAAAGACCAATGAAATGATACCCTGATGCCAAATTTAAGACGGGGGTATCTATTGGTCTCATCCATCCAATAGCCGGGCTCAGGAACTCTGGGACAATAGGCTTGACTGCTTCTGGACTGAATAAGAAACATGAGATTCGGAAGGAAGAGACTTATCTCCTCAACTCATCAACTACCAAAGGAACCTGACCTTCAAGACTAGTCAATGAGCTACAATACATCCTGAACAGCATCGCTATATATCCCTCATAGGGTGGCTGAATCATATAAACAGTAAGCAGACAGGATACACAAATATCTCATTGCTCATTCACCGCAGCATTCTCAGACTCTGCATCCCTCATTATCAGTCCAGGGCTAAACCACCAGAGATCCATCAAAAGTGCGGAGACCCATAGCGATGCTATCTACCCGTGAGGCTTTTTTTCAAAACTGGAGAACGCAGATCACAAGCAACCTGCATGGTAATGAAGAACAATGACGTCTGTGGGAGCACAGAATGAGTCAGCAGGTTAGAGATGTCTGTATAACAAGAGGGGAACAGCTCTGTTTTGGATGGTAAGGCCACACTGCGAAACTATCTTATAACAGGCCGTTTTTGATCTGCAGCAGATTTTAACCACACAGAATCACATCCACTGCATTATTATAAAAGGGAAAAACACAAATCCCCAAATGCATCTACACAATGCTCACTCTGACTGACATACGTACATCATTTTTCAAAAGTACATCACACAACAATCTGTATTAGATCAGTTCCATTTGATAATTTTCAATAACATTTTTCACCACGTCTAAGAGTGAGACAATCAGTATGTTAAATGATACGCTTTGAACTCTATGCACCTCTGCAGTGAAGCAGCTGAGCTTTTGATATCGGTATAGATAAGAAGATAGGAGCTTCATAAAGCAACGTGCTAGATGTTTTAACTGTAATGGCCACAGTCCGAATATTATCTTGCTTATCTCTAGCTCGGCTGGGAGCACAGACATCTCTACGAACCAGTATCATTTGAATAATGACATATACAGCGATGTTTACATGTTAGATGTTTAGTTCAACACCCTTTCTTTTATGGTGAAAGCACATATTTAAAACTATAGTGAACCGACATGAACCTCTTTGGAAATTTGTATCATACTAATAAAGCACAATGCCTTGAACAGTTACACTAATGCATGCAGTACAGTGGACTTGGGCAGAAAAATACGTATGAGCTAAATGCAATCACTGGATTTTTTCATATTTTTTTGTAAAAGTGAACAGCGAAGTAAATATCACCCAGCTGACATGGCAGGTTCACTCCGAAATGTACCTGACTTCACTTTCTCAGGTCCCAGGTGCTACAGTATGTGATGCTGCTGACACTCCTGAAATAACAGGAAAGCATTGACGGCATCAATATCTGATGTAGAAAAAGGATTTATTTTTCCCACTTTTCTAACCTTGTATGCAGAAACGACTGTTATTTGGTCTGCGCTATCAATTTTTCCAGAATGTTTATTACAATGGCCGATTACTTTGAGTTGGCTGTCCACAATTTCCTGAGCAACACTGAGTTCGACAAACTGTGTCATCTCTATCATGTCATTGGTGCTGTGAAAATGTTTTAAAAAACGATGCACTATGCATGTCTTTTAACTGTATAGCCAATATACACTCACCGGCCACTTTATTAGGCACACTTGTTCAATTGCTTGTTAACACAAATAGCTAATCAGCCAATCACATGGCAGCAACTCAATGCATTACGTCATCTAGACGTGGTGAAGACGACTTGCTGAAATTCAAACCGAGCATCAGAATGGGGAAGAAAGGGGATTTAAGTGACTTTGAACGTGGCATGGTTGTTGGTGCCAGACGGGCTGGTCTGAGTATTTCAAAAACTGCTGATCTACTGGGATTTTCACGCACAACCATCTCTAGGGTTTACAGAGAATGGTCCGAACAAGAGAACATATCCAGTGAGATGTAGTTGTGTGGACGGAAATGCCTTGTTGATGTCAGAGGTCAGAGGAGACTGGGCAGAGTGGTTCGAGATGATAGAAAGGCAACAGTAACTCAAAAAAACACTCGTTACAACCAAGGTATGCAGAATACCATCTCTGAACGCACAACACGTCCAACCTTGAAGCAGATGGGCTACAGCAGCAGAAGACCACCCGGTACTAGCAAGGTGTACCTAATAAAGTGTCCGGTGAGTGTATTGTCCTGCCCCTTAGTACACTACCTCATGTGTTTATGTGTACTTTTATAATTTTCGTACAGGAGGGAAAGAGGATGGCGCTCATGTTGTCGCTAGATGACAACAGCATCTAGGTCCATGTCCACTCCTTCCTCTTCCTTTTCCTAGTCTTCTGACAACTGGTTGCTTAATCATCCTGGCTTCACAATGCTGAGCTGTCTGCGGCCAGTCTCAAGGGAACACATCAGATCGGTGTACCAGTCTCCATTCATCTCTGCACAACAACTGAATGTATACTGTATATACACAGTGCAGTATATAAACAGTGTATGGTGATGTCTCACTGTCTGTGTTTTGAAACACATGCATTACTTTAACTAACTTAATCTGGACAGAAGATTCCTTTCAGGTTGAAATGTAAAAACGTAACATTTTATCAACACAGATCCTCCAGCTCTGGTTGATCAGCAGTGTCTCCGTTTTAACAGATGGGTTTTTATGTTACAGATAAATCCTGCC
Source organism: Sebastes fasciatus (assembly GCF_043250625.1). NCBI lineage: Eukaryota > Metazoa > Chordata > Actinopteri > Perciformes > Sebastidae > Sebastes > Sebastes fasciatus. The sequence goes on from NC_133804.1 coordinate 26,577,546, forward strand.
ACCACTAGCAGCATAACTGGTTAAGAACTTATTTAAATCAGATTTCAGGGTCTGTATCCAAATTGTTAATTTACTAGGGCTGTCCTTGACCAAAGAAATTCTTAGTTGACTAACACTCATCCGATTTTGTTGTCTAATCGATTAGTTGGGGCTAAGAGGGGGCAGTCCTATTACTTACAATACTGAATGCTGAGCCACTGGTTAAGACGTATAAGGGTGTTGCAATCCTGGCCTCACCCCAATCAGTGATGTCACAGCAGGCGTCTTTTCAGCAGCAGTGAAAAGGTAACACACCTGATTGTAGTGCAACGGTAGTTTATTGAACTTCGACCTACATCAGTGCATATATACCGTGTTTACAATGCGATGGGCCGGAGCTAGCACGCAGGAGTTTATCAATTAGCGCCGTCAATAAAATAATATGTTGCCATTTATTACACAAGACTGTTTATGGCAACCTAAATCTGCCCAAAGATAGCTGGATTTTGCTCATGCTTTTCTTATTAAAATAATAGGACAACAAATGAACCAGAACTGGTATTCATAAACTCAGAAACATATAAATATTAACATATAGCCTTTGTGCTAAGTAAACATTTGCCAGCCAAAAACTAATTCAATTGACATTTGCACTTGGCTTAGCTGGTGTTAAGTCCAGACCATAGTAGTAGAGGTTTGCTGAAGGTGCATTAAAAGAGTGGTGTGCAAGTCTGTGATTTAAGTCACTGCATGCATGGTTAAAAAGCATTGCAGTTGGTTTTCAAAGTGTCCTACTGAAGTAACCATCAAACAACAGCTTCCTTTTTTCTATTTCGCACGACGCTTGCCTTCAAACTAGTTTATTCTTGTTTTTTTCTATCTCCGTCTCGCCCCTTAACTCATAAAAACATGCCACACTTAGTCAGTTGCCCGCTGAACATTTTTGAATGTAATAAACAACCTATCAAATCTCATTTCCTGTGGTCGTTGACTCCATCAGCCATGTGTACTGGCCCAGTCTGACATCCTCCACTACAGGAGCAGCGCAGAGAAGTCAGCACAGATCAGCTGCAAACCTGATTGGCTAATGCCCTGTCAGCCGACATCAGAAGATTAACGCCATTGGTCGGTTGTCAGTACCAGGGTATGGACAGCTCCCACACGCTGCTCCCATGCTTTCGCTCTCTCACACACCAACACAGATTCCATTCAATGAATAAGAACGAAACTGTTCTAAAACTGGCTCCACTCAATCCAATTTATGTTAAAAATAATATGCTAAATGTGACTCTTTCTACAGGCAGTTCAAACCGATGATAGAAGAAGCCAGATGAATCCCTCCTGCTCACCGTGTGCTGCTTTCTACAAACCCAGTGCCACTGAATGCTTAATGAAGCCTATGCTATCTGTAACGCATGACTCATTTTGTTTTGCTTACAACCATTTCTTTGCTCAACCTGGCACCGACCTGGACAATAATGACCCTACAGTGAGTTCATGCAAGGGATGGTTGGATGGACCAGCACATGACCTACATATGAAATTCATCGATGCACACAACCACAGAGCAATGTTTACTCAGCCTAACCCCAGTAGCCACAGTGAAATATCAGTCTAGGATAATGGTGTAGTTTGTGTAAAGCTTGGCAGACGCTGCCCTGAGCAAACATTATACATAGTTTTCACCTTAAAATCACACTCTCAGTCATTACAAGAAGATTACATAAAATACACTGGAAGTTACTGTGTTGGAGTTTGTTTAGTAATTAATCAGTTAGAGGTTCATCAGTGTTCTCTATTCAGTATTTTGCCAAAACCTCTATCATTTCTAAAGCTAGACTATTAATCGATTAGTCGATTGACAAAAAATTACCAACTATTCCAACCCAGTATCACGCCAAAACGTGTAATAGACCCGTCTGCCCACCAGAGGATAGCGTGCTAGTGTAACGTTTGGCCTCGCCGAGGTGTGAAATTTACTTGTGTGTATGAAGGTGCAGTACCAGCAGGGGGCAACAAAACCACTCACTTAGGTTTAGGCAACAAAACCACTTACGCCGAATTCACACCGGAGCAGTGGCAAAGTGCGTCCTGCGGTGAGCTGGCATGCAATGTCTATGTAAAGCTGCGGGTGCTCCCGAGCTCAGCAAGCTATGGCCGTTTGATTCTGCGGCCAAACAAAAGCTGGGAAAAGTTTAACTTTTAGCGGCGAAGTGCGGCCAGAGAGGACCCGCAGCCAACCAGTAAACAGATCCTGTGAGTCCTGCGACATGTTGACCTGTGTTACAAAGAATTTCATCCCACCTGAAACACATGAACACGCCTCCCTGCCACAGAAAAATTCAATTTTTGCAGAGAGCCGCACTTCGCCGCTGCCTGGTGTGAATTTGGCATTAGTTAGGTTTAGGAAAAACATCATGGATAGCCTTAAAATAAGTACGTAAACTAAGAACAATATGTTTGAAAACAACATAACAAAAGTATGAAAAACACGTTACAAACTATGGATGTGCATTTCAAGCAAATTATTTGATAATCACTGGGAACTAGTCTACGGAAAAGAGACGAACTGAATGTGCCACATGCGTTTTACTGGTAGTAACATTACTACCCGGCGGCACCTGCGACGGATAAAACAAGGGAAAATATATTTTCAAGACATAACTATAGTTGCATAAACTATTTAATTTCCTTGTAATTGAATGACTATTCAAAAAAATTTAAATCACGACCCATGCCTATCACAAATGTCACTAAAAAAAACATGTCACTTAAAAAAAACATGTCACTAAAAAAATATGTCACAAATGTCGCTAACATAACTCACAAAACAAAACACCTGGTTGAAAGTCCGGTTTGTCTGCCATAAGCCGTGTTTCTCTCTTGTTATTCTCTGTCACTAGCTCTGAGCGTAGCATATTTACGTGAAATGTATTTACAATGCAGTCAGTAAAGACTACATGGTGTGCAAATGACACGCCTAATGCAAGAACAGCATTCTTTTTGCACAATTAAGCCCTGGGCATTATTGCGGCATTATTGCGTCATTCGGGCTGACTATGTTGATGATTGATTAAACATTTCAGTCATGGCAAAAACGCCAAACACTTTGATTCCAATGTCTCTAATGTGTGGATTTACTACTTTTCTCTGATTTACATCTTTATAAATAGAAGGTCTTTGGATTTTGGACTGTTGGTTGGAGAAAACAAGCTGTTTGAAGACATTATCTTGGACTCTGGGATCTTGTGATGGCCAATTTTCTCTTTTATCCTGATATTTTATAGTCTAACAGATGAATCGATATGAAAGAAATCATTGGTTCCAGCCCTAACCATTTTCATACAGAGTATTGCATAATTTGCTCAGAACAGAGTTTTGATTGACCTTGCAGTACGCTGACTTTTCATTCTCCTGTACATTATGATTTAACTGTGATATCTGTAGTCTTTACTTTTACTAGAAGAAAGGTAATACCTCGTTTGAAGGACAAAACCAGGATGACTGGTTCAATATGCTATTGGGCAGTGGTGGAAGAAGTATTCAGACATTTTACTTGAGTAAAAGTAACAATACCAGAGTGTAAAAATACTCTTTTACAAGTAAAAGTCCTGCATTCAAAATCTTACTTCAGTAAAAGTACGAAGAAAAACATGTCTATTTTCAAAGGGGTTCCTTGACCTCTGACCTCAAGATATGTGAATGAAAATGGGTTCTATGGGTACCCCGAGTCTCCCCTTTACAGACATGCCCACTTTATGATAATCACATGCAGTTTGGGGCAAGTCATAGTCAAGTCAGCACACTGACAGCTGTTGTTGCCTGTTGGGCTGCAGTTTGCCATATTATGACTTTAGTATATTTCTCATGCTAAATGTAAATAAGTGTAGTTTAGGGCTGTCAAAGTTAATGCAAATTTGTTTTAAGTCCACTAATTTCTTTAACGCATTAAGAAACTAGAAAACTATGTTATACTAGCTCGTCTCGAAGGAGGTTAAATAACACTCCAAACTTCTGCAAAATTTTCTGATTTTTTTTATGAGTTGAGCATATTTTTTATGCTAAATGCAGAACCTGTGAGGGTTTCTGGACAATATGTCATTGTTTTGTGTTGTTAATTGATTCCAATAATAAATATATACATGTATTTGCATAAAGCAAGTATATTTGCCCACTCCCATGTTGATAAGAGTATTAGACACTTGACAAATCTCCCTTTAAGGTACATTTTGAACATTAAAAAAATCGATTGATCATGGACAATCATGCGATTAAAAATTTTAAATCGATTGACAGCCCTAATTTTGTATTAATAATTTAAATCTGCATAGTAACTAGTGACTAAATGTATCAAATAAATGTAGTGGAGTAAAAACATAAAATGGAAATTATCAAGTACAGGTACCTCAAAAATTGTACTTGAAAGTACAGTACTTGAGTAAATGTATTTATTACATTCCACCACTGGTATTGCACCAGTGACTGTTTAGATGGATGAGGAAGCTGGAGGAGCCATGGATGACCTTTATACAATACTCTTTATCACTGATGCTGGCAGGGAGAATAAATCACAGGAAAATCAAGGACAAATCCTCCCGGTTAAAGATGCACAATGCATCATGTAGTATCCTGTCAGACAGGCTGCTGGAGGAGCATCGCATGCACACGCGGCTGCAGGGCCTGCTGTGAATTTGTTCATTTCATGAAGCACACAAGCAGCAATGTGCGGATGATGACAGAGAGACAGAGAGCCTGATATAATAGGATTTAATCCCGGTGAGCGAGGCTGATGATGCATGTGCGACAAGGCTACAAGCCTGCAGCACGTACTCACATACCGCAGTTGCAACATTATTGCATGTTACTGTATGTAGCCTTCATCTCTTACCAGTTCTCCTGCATCCATCGGATGGCTTCGTCCTCGTTGAACTGTCTCTCGAACTCGTACTCTTGCAGAGCTAGAACCGACATGCTCACTGAGTTTTCTCTTCACTGCTGCTGGAACAAGATGATACAAGAAGGTGTTTGTGTTTAGTTGGTTGTTTCCTTGCAACCCTCGACTCGCATCTCTCGTGCTGCTTGTCTGGACCCTCGCGTTTGTGCGCGAGCAGTTCGTCGGTAGCGGCACCTTCCTCCTCTACCGGTTGACAGAGAGAGAGCCTACGCCCTCTTCCTCAGGAAGGAGGACTCATGGTCCTAGCGCCGCTGAGTTTTATTTTGCTCTCTGTCATTACAGTGTCATTAAAAAATTCTGTTTATTTCAAATTCAATTCACTTTAATTCAAGTTTTAAAAAAAATTAATAATAGGTCATTTAACCATAATGTTATCATTCAGTTGAGTTTAGTCATGTCCAGTGAAACTAATTTCCTTTGAAGGTCCCATATCATAAGATAAGATAAGATAAGATAAGCTATTCCTTTATTAGTCCCACAGTGGGGACATTTGCAGTGTACAGCAGCAAACGGGATAGTGCAAAAAACAAGAAGCATCAGCTAACACAGTAAAAAAAGAACAAAATATGAACCATTTAAATAGAAGGAAGTATAAAATAGGAGCAGTATATACAGTAATGACAATAAACAGACAATGATATTGCACAGTGAGAATGTAATGAAATTCCACCTGAAGATATTGCACAGTATGAATTACACCTGAATCATGCTCATTTTCATGTTCATGCTTGTATTAGACTTATACTAGAACATGTTTACATGCTGTAATGTTAAAAAGAAATACAAATTTTTTCACTTATACTGTCTGCCTGAATATGCCTGTATTTACCCTCTGTCTGAATCGCTCTGTTTTAGTGCATTTCAATAGAATTGTGTTGCCAGGCAACAGCTTGGGTCCATGTTTACTTCCTGTCAGTAAACAGGAAGTAGATTCAAGATTCAAGCCCTTCATTGTCAGTGTGTAGTACAACGAAATTAGATTGTGACAATCCCATAGGTGCTAATGAAAAGATAATACAATAAAAAAAAGAGATAGTGCAATATAAATATAAAAGATAATACAATATAAAATATAAAAATACAATATGTACTGTATATTGATGAGATGACAGTTTTGCCAGATTATTGCACAAAGTGTTCATCAGATAATTATATAATTATTGCACAGAGTGATCAGCATATGTTATTGCACATATCCGTAACAGTAGATTTACAATATTTACATTGCACAAAAGTGACACAAAAGTGACCAACGTGTTATTGCACATGTCCGTAACAGTTGATTTACATTGCACGTGTTCAACTGATGTTCATGTTCATGCTTGTATTATATTTCTACTAGAACATGTTTAAATGCTGTAATGTTAATAAATACACATTATTTTTATAATACTGTCTGCCTGAATATGCCTGTATTTACCCTCTGTCTGAAGTGCTGTGTTTTAGCGCATTAAATAGAATTGCGTTGAGGGGCAACAGCTTGGGTTCGTGATTACTTCCTGTCAGTTGATGCGGTTGTGTGACTAAACAGTAGTATGTTTAGTTTCAGACACACTGAGCAATAATGTACTGTCACTTCCTGAGAGCTTCCTTACCAGACGTGTAACCGGTAACCCGTGCTATTGATCATAACAGATGCATTAATATGTAAGCAGAATCTGTTGCCAATCTGAAACTATTGTACAGTATGTACAATGGTAGAATAGAATACAAAAATACTTTAATGTCTACGTTTAGGCGAGGCATGCCTATAGCGCATGCAAACCAAAGACAAATTTCTGCAGAAATTTGTCTTTGGTTTCAGAAATTTGTCTTTGGTTTGCATGTGCAAAGTCTGCATTAAAAAGGCTACATTAAAGGCTATCACATCCAGACAGGACACATTTAAACACAATAGAAACTACATTTAAAAGGAGCATTGGGTACTTGATGGTGAGGACTTGGTTTGGACAGGATTTGGAGATCTACCTTCATCTCAAACATGAACAAAGTATGGATGTTTTGCAACCAACAGTGTGACATGGATACTGGTTGTCAGATCATATAATAAAAGCCAAAATTGGACAGAAATCACTCAACAGCTATTTGTCTTACCAGTTTAAAACTATACTGGAACGTCATACTTTTGTATCTGTGTAGTGTTCATGTTGTTTTTTCCAGCCACTAATGCCTCCAAAAATACACGATTTTCAAGAAAAAGACAAGACGTGTAAAGTACTCAGACAGTTTTGAATTACTAGCTTTGTCACTTTGTTGCACAATCATTGCTCATTTCCCAATGTACTACTGTTGTAATGACCGATAGAGGTGGGAGCTATTTTTTTTCCACTGGCAAAACGACAAATAGGTGGGGTGAGCCTTTTGGCACCGCCTGCCCTCATTGAACTTTTACCTAGATACTGACTACAGGGTTGCAGGCAAACGCAGACACGTGCCTACATGTACGCCAACGTAGAGTAACCACGATGATGCATGCTTTCTCCAGATTTGGTTGCAGGTTGTGCAATTTCCCCACTGATGTGCAGACTGTACTATCTGTCAGACTTACCTTTGGATGGTGGGCTGATGATAAGCCTATCATCTGATGATATTGCAGTTTGACTTGGACTTGTACCCATTTTCTCTGATGTACATCATTATAAAGAGAAGATCTTTGGATTTTGGACTGTTCGTTGGAGAGAAAAAAAAGCAGTTTGATGTGCCCATGGTCACATAGACAAACACTTGGCCAAAAATCCCCAATTCAAACATGGAGAAATCCTGTTGCACGAGTCTTTCTTGTGACATTCTCTTCAGAAAGGTTACCTTATTGTCAGCATATGAATTGTACAAGTAATCTGGATAAAAGATTTGACCACATCCTGAACAGTTTGTCATTGGTTCTTTTCTACTACAAGTAATTCGCTGACATCGATCTATGAGAACTTGTTTATTTGGCAAGAATACTGTGGCAAGCTGAGCTTTTCTCAGAAAAACTCAACGAGTCAAAGTTTCCAGTTCAACCGTGAGCTTTATTTGCTTCTCAGAGCAGAGCATCGGCTCGGCAACAACTCATCTTTGCACTCAGTCACATCTGAAACTGGGTCACCAAATTGACGCACCACAACACCCACAGTCTAACCATATATGCCCGTAATACTGACTGAAATACCAACTGTAGGAACAGTGCAGACCAAAATGTCAAACAGTGATACTAACATTGCAGAAACATGCAGAAACAGGGACTGCTGTCAATCAAGTGAAATCACATCTATTGCAGGGTATATACATATTAACCTTTATTAAACTCGAAAATTCACTGAGGTTGCCCTCATTTACAGTGACGTTGAGTGACAGACAAGTCAAAAGCAATTACACAACAAATGCAAGATAAAAACAGAGAAAATCATGCAAATGCGGTAAAACAAGATAAAAACAGGGAAAGTCATTACAACACATGATAAAACAAGATAAAAACAAGGAAAATTCACATAAAAACACACAATAAAACAAAGAGATTAAATTCACCTAAAACAGTTGCACAGTGATATATAGTGGTTTGTGATTGTGGTTTTGAATTGTGCATATAGGTTGGAAGAGTGTCAATCTTTAAAATGTGTTGAAGGTTGTTCCAAGAATCAGGAGCACTAAAGGAAAAGGCAGATTTTCCGAAGTCAGAATATACTATCTTGTCTTACGTTATGAAAAGAAAATGTTTTTTCAATGATACAGACCTCTGTGCTTTTGTGGAGTTCATACATATCCATTTATCACTTTACTCTAAATGCAAAATGTCTTGTTGCATTGCATTGTCTGAGTCTATCAAAGAATTGGCATCAAAATGTTGGACAAAAGGGTGAGACTGGATGTTTTGAGTCTCAGAGACATCTGACATTAACAATATGGAGGGTGGGTTCAGCAAAAATGGGACATTTAATCATTTGTCCCTGAACAGCCAGTTTTATTTCATCACGGTGGGCACGGTTGAAGGTCAAAGATAGACTGGTTGGCATGAGTTCAGGGAAAGTGAACCAGCAAATGAACTGGACTCATAAGCATTGGAGCATTGGATCACTGTCCAACATTTGCTGAAGGTGTTAATCATTTATGAAATATTTTAATTCAATAATGTCCAGGATTAATAAATTGGCTCAAGATGTTGTGCTGTAATGTTGAGGTTGGTAGTTCACTAGATTGAATATTTTATATTTACCTGCATCTATATAACTATATTGTTTTCAAATTGTAATTTGTCACATAGGCCTATATATGTGCAAATACATTCAAATAGTATGACAAATGTAACAAATCAGTAAAAGATGTAGCCTAGGCCTATATACTGATTGGCCAATGTTCATAATTGAAAGAAATGTATAATATAAGTATTTTTGTGATTATACTAATTGTTAAAACAGTTAGTGACAGTCAGTTGATTATAGTATAATTGATTAAATTTAAAAAACACAATTGTACTATACTTTTTAAACAATGTACAGTAGCCTACTGAATTATCTAAAAGACTTGATATGTTGTCTTGTGATTTGGTGTGAGTGAATATTTGTTATAGATCTTGAACCCATCCTGTAGGCCTAGTCAAAAAAAATGTTTTCTCTACATTTATTTAATTAATTAATTAATTAATTAATTTATTTAAGGTTTCTATCTTACTACCATGAACTATACTTCTATAGCACTTATTATTTTTATTTCTAACTAACTAATTAAATTATTTAAAAAAATATTTGTATGTTATTTTTTCTGTAACTTTACCTTTAGGGGTGGGAAGAAGGCGGGACCTGTCTCTGGGAGTGGGAGGCGATGTGTACATTTATATATATTAAATGTTAAATATAAGATATCATTTTTTTTGTATTATGGCACCGGTGTTATGTTTTGTTATGTTTGTTATGCTATGTTTGGGGGAAAAAAGGAATAAAAAGAATTTTCCCAAAAAAAAAAAAAAAAAAGTTTTATTAATCTTTACTGTTTTACTGCTAAATTTGGTCAATGTCCACAGAAATAAGAAATTACCTCCAAACATCACAAACAATACATGCAAGGCACATTGCTTCTCTCCCTCCTATAGTTCAGGTCCAGTGCTACACTCTCACGGGACATTGTGCACCTGCAACATGTAATGAACGGTCTAGGCGGTTTATTTAAACTGGCAATGCCTTGCACACTGTTTTGACCTGTAAAGCTGCTCTTTAGTTAACTAACTCTGCTGTAACATTTCTGTAAAGTTTACCTGCTAACGCTACTGATCATCGATCATCTCATATCTTAAAACCAAGCTCGCCTGTTAACAGTCCGCAGTCACAATGACTTTGCGGAGGAAATAACAGTATTTGGAGCCATCAGCTGGGGCCTGAATGCGCACTTCAAGACAGAGGCTGAAGTTTTCTGTTCTGCTTGGAAACCACTCACTGCAATGCAACACTTCACCAAGTAAGTTCTTGCTTCTTATGTCCATATTGTGAGTTGATGTCTCTGTGCAGTTGCTTTGTGTATGCATGACAGGCTATATGATTATGCTAAGAGGTTGCATGGTGCTGCTGGTTGGATCTGCTTGTGCTCACTACTATAGCTGCTTGCTGTCAGCCTATTTCTGCTCACTGTCTTCTGATGCTGCTGCTTTCTTCCTATCTCCCATGTGCAATGTTTGCTTTAAGTGTTCATTGTGAATTACTTTTGCTTGTTGTTTTTGGTGGATGCATTATGATGCTTTGGTACTGCTTATTTAAATTGGGGTCAAAAATGACACATGTTTTGAGTATCATTGTTGTGGGCTGAATTGGTTACAATATTTCCCTCTACAGAAAGTTATAATTGTTTTGGGGAGTTTGCTGTTGGCTCACTGCAAAACAGAGCTTCTGAAAGAGGGGGGTATTCACATGGTTGCCAGTTTATTAGGAACACCTATAGCTAAAACTAATGCAGTCTCTAATACAACAGTCCTGCTATGAATTATCATGAAGGTTATAATGTTCAGTTTTTGTTGATTCAACTTTCTGGTCATTTTGGAGGATGTAGTGTTGAGCTGATTATAGAGTGTTCCTTCTAATGTTGGCTTCATAGGAAACCCATCATGGCTGTTGTCACATACAGGATAGGTTTTTCCACACTCTTCTTGTTATTCAGCTGAACATTAGAGAAATGGCTCAGCTGAAAATTAACGTGTTTATGTGTCCGGTTGTTCGTCATCATTATCATAATTACATCTTAACTGCTCAGCTCCTGTGCTGCTGCTATACACTCAGACAGGTTAATTGCTTATATCTGCTGATAATTAATGCCACATAGAGTGTCTGCTGTAATTATGAATGTTCGTGATTTTAATATGAATACAAGTGAATGATTATCTGCTGCATATAGCTGCCATGTATTGGCCAGCTGCTGAATTTCATGTGGTTTGCTTGTAGTGTTGTCAAAACACTGATACTGAATATTTGAAATGGTTTCAATGCTCATTTTCCGCAGTATACACGAGTACCAGCTGTGCTTTCTGCTCTCTCTTCTCTTCGACAGCGAGTTGATACACACTGCTATTTATCTTTTAATGAAAATCAATAATTCTATGCCCTTTGGTATCAAATTTTGATATTTTTCAGTGTATTGTATTGAAGTTAGAAATTCCAGTATTGTTACAACACTATTTTCTGGCTTCAGGTAATCTCTCTTTGTCAGATGGTGTATTACCTGAAATGGTTGGAGATGCTTTGTTGGGAATAGCCATATTATTCTGATTCCACATAATGACTGGAACCAGGCTCTTTGGCGGCAGGAGTTAATTAATGTCACTCCACTCTGTGCAGATCATATGTAGGTATATGGTTGCATGCACTGATGAGGTCAGAGCCTGGATGGACTCGCATAAATGAATCTGCTCCACCTGAGCCGGCCGACTGAACCGCTTATGCTCCTGCACCTTTTCACTCTGGCTCTTCTTCTCCCCTGTTACCTAATTACGCTTCCCAAAATACCCAGCGTTTAGATTTCATCATTGAGTCATTAGTTTCCCACGAGTCTCTTGGGTGTAATTCTGCTGTAGGACTGAAAGGTGTGACCTCTCACCTGTCTGTCTAAACACATCATCTTAAAGTCTCCCAGCGGAGCATCTGCCGCTGAGGCCGGCTGTGCTACTGCACCAGCTGGGAATTCATCATCCCAGTTCATTCTCTCTGCAGCGAATAAATCTCAAGTGTTGTTGGGGAAACATAATAAGGGCTGTTTAAAATGTATTTGTGTCTACTTAATGTGCTGCTTACCTGCATGTCTGTTGTGTTTTGTGGGTTAGTGAGAGCACCTGTGTGGTGGACCTGGCCTCGAGGGGGAAGTTTGAGGCATGTCAGGCATCTGGAGCGAGAGTGTTTCAGAGTGCAGAGAGTTCATGCATTCATGAGTTGTGTCTTTTTTGTAATCCAGGAAGTCACTCATGTGAACATGCGAGGGAATGTGAGTGTGTGTGTGTGTTGGGACTGCAAGGCTATCATCGGCACTGGTGTTGAGGTTTCAAGACGAGAGGCATTGAGGCAGAACATCTTAAATATCTATTGTGCTTTTGTTGTTGTTGTTTGAATAATACAAAATATGCTTTTGTTTTGTGCTGAAGCCAATTACTCTTCTTTTCTCTTTTGCTCTTCTTCATTGTAAATTAAATCACATTGTTTGCTTTTTATAAAAGGTCGATTTACCAGCTTTTTGTGGTGCTTTTTAAAAAAAAGAAAAATACATTTTGTAATAAAAGTACAAACCATATACAGAGCAGATGTTGTGGAGCTTTCAACCACAAATCTTGGTCTTTATATCAGCAGATACTTCATAGAGTTTGACCTTTGACCTTGGAGTTAACTAATTGTTGCACTAAAATGTTTGTTTGCAGCATTGTTTTTGTTGGAATTGTCTGGTTTGATAGTGGTTTGAATCCGAGTTCGTCCAAAGATGTAATATCTGAAATGTATATTTTTCACTTTTTATCATTTTAGCAAGAATTAATAATATATAACAAGGTGCTGTGGATGTTAAATGCAAGACTGAGGCAGACAAAGAGAGATTAATAGAAAAACACAGGGAGAGAGCGAGAGACTGCTGCTGCATAGTATCAGTTCCCTCTTTTGGGACTTGGATCCTGACAGATGTTCATGTATGCTATGAGGGATTCTTCACACTGTCCTGCTGTTGTTCCCTTCCACCCCTTCTGGGTCCATACGTGTTTTTGTTGGCTTGTAAATTTCTCACAATCTTCTGGATAACTGGCTGACTCCAGATGATATGATTAGGGATGCAGCAATCCAACGTTTTCCCCCCTGATACCGATTTTGATACTTAAACTCAACAGTATACAATCTGCAAAAACCCTCCAAACGGAGTGAACTTTACCTAGCAATAAGAATGTCATTTCAAATATGTCACAAAACAATGTGCCTTCATTATTGCATAGTTTTTTTTCATTCATCATCTCGTCATTACAAAATCACGCCTTGTACCAAAAATTTAAAGACATTTATTAAACATTTACCACTTGTTCTGTATCAACTCTTTTGCAAAGTCTTTTGGACATTTTAGAAATTTAATCTTAAATTTCCCAACTTCTGCTTGTAATTATTTTACATAACTGTGTTTTATTTTACATTTTAATCTGTCAAATTGAAACCAAAAGAGATTTCAGCAATATGCAGGTTTTGTTTCAGTATTATATAAAACAAGAGCTTCTGTTCCTCTTTAGATCAGGGTGACATCATCCCAGCAGAGCAGAGACACAGTACAGTAATCTCATAACTCCTGACCATGAAATGACCTCGTGGCTGTGCTGCATATTGTACTGTAAATTGCTGATGTTTATCTGTGCAGAAATGCAGTTAGAGGCATGGACGGGTTTCCTCTTTTTAACGTGTTGTCTGCTGGAGTGTTTCCCTCTAAAGGAAGAGAACGGTTTCCCTATGACCACCACCACCACCCATGTAGAGTCGTACATCAACATGACACACACACTCCCTCCTCACATCCGAACCTGCACATTTAGTAGAATCAGCACTTCCTAATGTAACACCTTGTTCCTACTGTTTTGGCTCCGTGTGCTTTAAATACGCCGTGTCCTTGAGGCAGAAACACATCTGCTCTGAAACACAAAGTTTGTTAACACATTTCCTCGGCCATCTGGACACTATGATGGATTAAGTTGTCTTAAGTGTACGTGCAGTTCCTTCTTATGTCTGCACCACAGTAAAAACATACAGTATAATGCTGTATAAAAGTGCTGAAACAATTAGTTGAGTTATACTGACAAACAATACTGATAATTGATTCATTGTCTAAGTTATTTATCAAACAAAAATACCACTACTGGGGGCGTCTGTGTCTCAGAGGTAGAGTGGGTCATTCACCAATCAGAGGATTGGCAGTTCGATCACCGGCTCATCCAGTCCACATGGATACTGAACCGCAAGTTGCTCCTGTGGCAGTGGTGTGTGAGGTGTGAATGAGTATTAAGATTAGATCCTGATGGGCAAGTTGGCACCTTGCATGCGTGTATGAATGTGTGAATGGGTGAATGCTGACAGTTAGTGTAAAGGGCTTTAAGTGGTTGGAAGAGTAGAAAAGCGCTGCATAAATGCAAGAACATTTACCGTTCCAGCTTCTTGAATTTGAGAACTTGCAGCTTTTCTCAATTTTATATTACTGTATTGTAAATCGTATTGTTTGTTTTGGACTGTTTGTGTCACTTTGGGCTCTCAGGGCTTGTGATAATCACTTTCCACTATTTTTTGAGTAAGGGTTGGGGGTCTATTTTGATAAGATAAGATAAGATAAGATGAGATATTCCTTTATTAGTCCCACAGTGGGGACATTTGCAGTGTACAGAAGCAAAGGGGATAGTGCAAAAAACAAGAAGCATCAGCATACACAGTAAAAAAGAGCTAAACAAAATATGAATTAAACTAACAATTACTCAAATAACGCTGTTGGTTGCAGTCCTGCTGTTTGCACTAAATTCAACAATTCTTGATGAAATGCGTGGGCATAATCAACAGCTGTTCTATATACCAGTGTTTATTAGTGATGTTTGTAGCGTGAACTTTATTGCACATACTTGTTTTGAACTGCAAAAGTTCGACTATGCGTTGGATATGTGGCCAACCCTGTTATTGTGGCGACAGTCGTTTGAGCCACACATAACCCCGCAGGGAAGGCCTGAAGCACTTTTTGAAAATTTGAAAGCAAAACACAGACTGGTTGGTAGAACCAATGTTTTTAACAGCAGTTCAGTCTAATGCAGTTCAATGCAATAGCCCTGTAGAGTTTATAATAATAGTTTTTTTGTTGATACAGGTCAGAAACATGTTGACTCTTGATGGTATTTTATGAGGCTGTATTTCATGGTGATGTTGTAGAGGATTGCATTAAGGTGTATCTTCAAAAATCCCATAGAGATGAATCAACACCTCTTTATTGTAAGCTTCTCAAAGCTTCTCTGCTGTTACAAACTTATAATGCATTGGATTGCGCAGATGTTCTTTATATCGTTATATTTATATTCATACATTAAGTTATTTGCCATGTTATATTGTATTTTTTGTAATATTCTGATGATATTTTAATAGTAAAGTATAGTTTTGCAGTGACCTTCTTGTAGAATAATTTATAATTTTAAGACTAAAGGCCAGAGTTCCTTTTTTTAATATGAGAATGACTCATAATCTAAATCTAAAAAATTCAAACTGTCCTCAGTGGAGTAACCAGCTCCATATTCTCCAGCATACTGCCATCTAGTGGTCTCAGGGTGACTTTCTACCTAGTAAATTGTAGTATTTTCTGATCTCGGCCCAAACAAATTGGATTCATAATGTATGGCTTACATTACACGCCGTTTATATCATATCCGAGGCTGCGGACGAGCTCTTGCAGTAAATCTATTCTGTAATATCTGCCAGCCCTCCTCTGTGTGACATTGCCAATAAGATGGAGAATTGGTGATATGATGTATGAGTGGCCAAGGTGAATGTATTGTTTTTAAGCGAAAGGGCACCAGCTGCAGTCACAGAGTTGTGGCGTGGAAAGTGGAAATCTGACCTATTGGTTTAGAGCGGATAAAAACATATTCCCCCTGACCTTTCCGCTTCATTACCCGCCATGATGCCTCATAAATTGAGAGTACAGTGCAGGTGTCACGACAGAAGCTAGCAGCAGGTTGTTTTTTTTTTTTTTTTCTTTCTTCTCTCCGTTTTTTTTCTCACTTGGTGTTTAAGTCAGACTGTCTGGTTGTATTTTGGATTAGTGTGTTTTCTGACCTTGTTGATCTGTATGATGTATGTTAAATTACCATAATATGAAAAAAGACAAAGGCTAACAGTTTGCAATAATACCCTAAAAAAACAATAATGATTCAAAGATGAATGCAGTTTAAATATATATAATAATTTAATCCTTAAGCACTAAAGATGTGGTGAATTATTTGAAGAATATTTAATTATATAAAAAATTAAAAACATGCATAAAGTACCAAACTATAATGTTAAAGCCGAACAGACACACTAAAGGAATATCATGTACATAATTTTCATCAGTGTTGCAAAAACACAATATCAACTGTTGAACAGCAAATCTAATCTAGACCTATTTAAGACACATCTTCAAAACAAGACTAACTGCTCTTTTAATTTTTTACTTTAATTTAATTATCTCTGGCGCCCTCTGCTGGTTAATGTAGTGTCGCACATAAACTACAATACTAATGAATGAGAGTTTATCACTTGATGGTGCACTCACTGACCAACTACTGACATATCATAAAGAATAAAACATTGAGAAGTTGTAATTTTCATACTTTATTTATTACTTTATCAGCCTTCGGAGTCATCTCTCAACCTTTTGGATAAATGGTTAGATAATACAGCTTTGAGTCCACAGACTGTTGAGCATATAATAATTGTTTATAATTAACAAAACACCACCAAACTTATTTATATAACTCAAACAGGGCCAGATTGTAGAAACATCAAAAACAATATAAGAATAAGAAATTTAATTTGTTGTCTTTATAATATCAACATATACTTTACTATTACACATCATGTTATTATAAAAGCCTATTAGGGAACTGATGTTGTACGCCAAACAAATACCTTTTCACTAGTCAACATCTGCGATCCCATAACAAATGCTAAATAATCCTATTATAACTCAAAAGCAGTGTAGTTTCATAAAATGCACAAATATCGAGAGCCGCAACGATTAATCGATTAGTTATCAACTATTAAATTATTCGCAAACTATTTCGATAATCAATTTGAGTAATTTTTTAAGAAAATAAAAATTCTCTGATTTCAGCTCCTTAAATGTGAATATTTTCTGGTTTCTTTACTCCTCTATGACAGTAAACTGAATATTTTTGTGAGTTGTGGGCAAAACAAGACATTTGAATATGTCATCTTGGGCTTTGGGAAACACTGATTGACATTTTTGACCATTTTCTGACATTTTAAAGACCAAACAACTAATCGATCAATCAAGGAAATAATTGACAGATTAATCGACTATGAAAATAATCATAATTCTTAGTTGGAGCCCTACAAATGTCACTGTAAAACCCAAAGGCTATAGGTCAAATCTTACTGAAGAGCTGTAGGACCCCTCAAAGGTTCGCAAGATGAATATGGCTGCTTGTGAGATGGAGAGCAGAAACAAAAACACATATATCTGCAACACAAACCAATGTTGAATTTTTCAGACTTTCTTGTAATAGTTGTTTGTTTTTTCCTGTGAATTAATGGATAAGTATACAATCTGTTAAGAGGGGTCATGAGTAGACTTTGTTTTCTGCTGTAGGAGGCCATAAGAAACAAAAAAAGGATGCAAAGGTGAACTGAAATCCCCTTAAGATTATTAAAGAAACATAATTTTGCAGATGCCGATGGCATTAAACAGAACTAAGCAAACAGCATTAGCCCTCACAGCAGTACACCACATACTGTATAGATGAAATCAACAACAACAGTCCATGCCTATAACTGACTACAGAGGATAAATGTGATCCAACATAACGCCTCCTGCAGAGAGATGTAAACCTGTAGCTGTGGTCTACAAGATGCTGCAACCATTCATCTTTCATACTGTGTGTAGGTCATATATATATATATATATATATATATATGTGTGTCTTCCGTTTCATTAATGACAGTATATACGGTGACGCCTTCCAGCAGGGATTACCACACCGTGCGCTCTGGCTCTCCCACCGTGCGCAGTAATGAAGGAGAGCTGTGGAGACTGGAGACTGGAGGCGCAGGCGGCGGGTCGCTTTCCACCAGAGTTTACACGGCAGATGACAAATCTGGACGTGACGGTCTTACCAGAGATTAAAACTGTCTGAGAGACACACAGAGACTCACAGAGACAGAGAGAGAGCCAGTGTGCTTTATGCACTTGTTCCATCAACCTGCTGCTTGTGCAATTTAACACAAGATCACATGTCTAACAGTACAGGAAATCACAAAATAGGATGTTTTCAGGTGTCACATCTGTGCACGTTTCAACAAGATAACCTGCATCCAAAGATGAGCAGTTCGATTTTTACACATTTACATGTACGCTCAATATTCGGAACTCAAATCTTTGTCAATTTCATAGTTGTATCTAACAAATAACAAAACACCAATGTAAGAGACTCTTTCTTTTTTTATTAGGATCCCCATTAGCACTATGCATTGACTGTTCTTCCTGAGGTCCACACACATACAGTCAAACACATATCTCTTTTTATCACTCCATAAATCAGGAAATTCTGTCATTAAAAAAAATCCTTTTTTGAGATGTTTTTAGGAATAAAATGTTGTATAAAATCAGGCTATATGAACAAACCCCTCTGTAAAAACCTTCAGAATATAGATAGGAATGAAATGGTTTGGTTTGGTGTATGTAAGTACTACTGAAGTGGAGATTTCTGGCTCAGTCTGATAAAAACCTAATTTTTGCCTTTAAAAATATTTATTGTAAAATTCCATACCTTTTGCAAGACACTACAGGTGAAGAGGGAACAAAATGTTAACTAATAGATATCACCGTGAAACTTCCCCAGTACATTACTTGCATAAAGACAATATGTTTTTGTTTAAATATGCAAATGAGGCGTTATCTAATGCTACCTTGGGTGAATTTAGGAGAAATCTACAGACGCAAATAGACAAATTGTAGTAAAATAAACACCTTAATGTGTATTTTGGATGTTTTCTCTCCACTAGTCTGAAAGAAGACATGTTATGGTTTTTCATTTTGGTGACATCTTTGACGCAAACTGATTATTACTGTTGTGGTTTTGGACTTAATCTTCCCAGAGATCCGTTGGCAAGCAAACAGTGAGTCAACAGTGAGTTTCCTTGGATTTTCTTTCTTGTTACAGTTTTGAGTAACTGAAGGTGGTATTCTCTTCTTTCTTCTGTTCAGACATGGTGATTACTCCTAGTCATGCCAACCGCCTCATTGTGCTTCAGTTTATTTGAAACCATAACATGAACGACAATGTAAAATGGCTATAGGTTGAACCGTTATTGTGCTTCAACATATAGTGATAGATAGTGAAAATGTTCCATAGTATTACCTTTAACTTTAGATTCCAGCGGCTGCACTATACTCCCCTCTGGGTCTCTTCGGATGTTCAGATCCTGTGGAGATCAGGCAGAGAGAGCAGATCTTAGAAAGATCAATACTCCTTAGTGGATTTCCTATATCAACCACACTGAAATCCTACCATCTGTGACATATAGGTTGAGCGTATAAGTCACTGCTGGGTGGGATCCAATCCAATAAATCGCTCCCCACACCGTCTGTTCTGGTTGGGTTGGAAATGCTGTAGGCTGTGAGAGGTGGATGAGAGGAGCCACCAGGTATATACCAGGTGGAGCGTTCACTTCTTTTTCACCAGTTCATTGTTTATTTCACTGCCGTTTGTCTAGAAAGGTCACATTTTATATGTGTGCCATCATATTGACACATATACACAGCAAGAAGTAGACAGGGAAATATTCAAGCGCAGAGATTCTCCCTCTCGCCCTCAAACACTAAGTGTAAAAACATCAAGTTACTTTAAGAGCTGGAGCTCTTTCTTGGCCTGGAGAAGTAACTTCCTGGAGACTTGTCGCCAGCGCAAGTTTGGCAGACAACCTCCAGGAAGTTTCTGCACCTGGGCAAAAAATAATCATTTTTGCACTTTGATTTGTGCACAAACTAACCAAACAAGCTATAATGTGTTAATTAGATGTGCTTTTAGGTGGATTTGGTTAGCTTTGGACAGAGCCAGGCCAACAGTTTGCCCCCATTTCCAGTCTTTGTGCTGTGCTAAGCTAAACTATAAACTAAGTTAACAGGCTGTAGCTTCATATTTACCGTACAGACATGAGGATAGTTTCAACCTTCTCCTCTGACTCCCTTCAAGAAAGCAACTAAACATATTTTCAAAATATTAAATCCTTTTTTGTCCCTCTGTGACATGTTTTTTATTGAAATTATAGAGTGCGTCCTAGTGCATTAGTTTACAAAAGATTTAAATTTTTATAAATGTATAAATACAGAGTAATCTTCTTCTCATAATGGACATTATTTTTTAGTATTTCACCCTAAATTAATTAAAAAATAAATTAATGACACTCACACCTTGACAAACATGAACATGATGGAAAAATATGCGAAAATATTTAAATTCTAAATTAATAAATGTCATAATACAATACACAAGGATTGCAATAAAACAATAACATATTGCACAAAAATGGAAAATCACTAAAAAGCAAAATATAAATGTGCACAGAAGGGAATAAATCAACAATAACACTGAGACAAATGTAGACAGCAATCAATATTTATGTTCTTACCTTAAACAATGAGAGTACAGACATTTCGTGTAGTTTACGTCTGTCTGTATATAACAGTTGCTTGTTTCAAACAGCTGCTCATCAACAGAAAATAACAAACCTGTGCAGAACTGTTGACCACTGGCTTTGTGTAGAGATGGAAAAATGAATGCCAGAATTTAAAGTAGGAAAATACGGCTTCATATTTGCACCATCAGGGAAAAATGGAACTGCAACATCTGGCTTTAATAAGAGAGCCATCCAAATAGATATTTTTACGAGGAGTAAACATTTTATAAATCAGCCAACACCAGAGTGACTTCCAGTGACTCAACAGGCTGAGCGGTTAAGTGTTGCTGTCGATGGATGCACTGAGAGAGCTGTAGGCTGGTGACCAAAAAGCTGCTGCTGGCAGGTTGGAGACAAACTGGACCTGGAAGTAGAGGACAAAAACTTGTTGATCTTAGGCCGTGTGCTATATAACAACAAGGAAGTTAACTACACCATTTATCTGTGAGAGAAATAGCCTGTTTGTAGGCAATAAAAACAGTGGCTGACATGTGTTTATTAATATGCCAGGGTTTGATTTGACTGCTGCTAGATGTCACTCAGCTCACTCCGACACTAATTCAACAGCAGAGAGTTATCATTTAACTTATTTATAAGGCATAATGTACAATTTTTAAACATGAATGTTTCTATTTGTGTCTGCAGTCAACCCACAACAGCACAAGTGTGCGTAGTCCGATAAAGTGCAGATTCAGTGATTCACAGATTTGAGTTGCTGTTAGCCAAATTTGACTCTAAGTGACGGTTTTAGCAGAAGATGCAGCGTGACAAAAGGGGTACCGTGAAATATTAGAAAATCTGGAAGATTTTATAAAGACTTATATCACTGATATTGAATTATATTTGTTATACAGATCTTTAAAAGCTAGTTTTTTAAGAAGACTTGACATGATCTAATATTTCTTCTGCTTGTCCGCAAGATGTAACACAATATGTTAGGCCACATGGGAAAGGATTATGACGCATAAATAGTTGGCTGCATACATAGAAAGTCAAACTTGCATAAACTTTGCTAGGTTTTGACCTAGGGCTGTCACGATATCAGATCTTTCACTACACAATTATCATGGCCAAAAGAATTAATGATATTATCACAATATATAGAACATTTTAAAATAATAATGTTTTCAATCAAATTCACTTTTAATTGTTTATTGTGCATTTTATCTCTTTTTTTGGTAAATGAATTACACTCAAAAACACGAATGTAGAGAGGTGGAGAAAGAAACGCTGGATTATTAACACAATATATATTATAATATACACCCCTATTGTGACATATTTATTGTTTTTGTCTTTTATGCATTTTAAAAGAGAGCCTAGAGGCCCTTGAGTAAAGGGTGTACAAGTAGTTTGTCAAAAGTTCTGGGTGTAACGGTACACACTACTTTCTACAGAAACTGGATCCAGGACAGGAAATGAAGACTGGAAATAATAACTGAGTTTTAAAATTCAATATGTCTTCGGTTAACCATGCTTCAGGGTGTCAGAACTTCCTTTTAGTGAAAACTAAACTATACTGTATCTAAAGAGCACTGCAGTCACGTTATCCTGACGGTGTACACTGTAAATGCTACTTTTTAAACATTGCTATAATTGTTAGATTTTGACATTACATTGAACTGTTATATAAGAGACATTATTTTACGTTGTTTAAATCTCACAGGTTTCCATATTTCTTCCCTTTCCCCTCCATAACTGGCCCACATGAAAGCCCAGAGGTTTTATTGAGGAAACCCTAATTCCTCCTGACTTCTAGCTTTGAACTGAGCGTGGCATTACGGGGGATAAATGAGGTAAAGCTTCTCCCTAAGTGGTCCTCTCCATAATATTGTGCATTTTTATGCCCAAAGATGCCATGTTTGTACAGCTGGGGAAGTCCGATCAGCGTGTAGAGTATGACATTATACTCTGCGAGCGTTAAGGGGTTTTGTTTCCACCGGAGCTAAACCCACACTTTAAACCGCGGTGCATACGAGTGTCCATGTTATTTGGATTGTTTTGCATGATTTTGACCTTCTATATCTTAAATGTCTAATCTTCCTTAACAGAGATTATTGCCATAAAGAAAAAGATGTCATGCGTACAGTTGAGATTCAGTTGGAAACCTTTCCATATGTCACTACTGTAATGGCAACACGGGCTGTTATCTGATAGTTGATTTTCTAGATAACAGCAGGATTTCACTCAGGCTACTGTGAGCCGATGAGAGCACGAGGTAGAAGCTAGACACTTTGACAATTTCCAACGGCATTTTGTGATTCACCCTGCGTGTGAAGGGAGAATTGCACGACACAAAATGAAAAAAAAAACTAAAACAAACAAAAGCGCTCAGGTGTAATTTTCTATGTGAAGTTGGAGCCTGGGAAACTGTGCTGCCATGCAGGCTGCTCGTCAGACACAGACTCCGGGTGGCTGACGGCGGCGAGCAGAGGTAAACGTCAATTAAGACGTTACAGTAGATGACAGGCCTAAAGAAAACAGTGCTGAGAGATGCCATCTGGGGCAGACTGTGTAAACTGAAGGTGTCTGAACACGATGCTTCAGATATGGCTAAAATGTTAGCAGCTTTAGACTTGTCAGGTTAACATGAAGAGGCATGAGGAAGCCTTTAGGTATAGCTGCTCTGCCTGCAGGCTATTTATCAGATAGATGTAGTATTTCTCTGCACATTTGAAATTTTAGAAAATGCAGATGCAAATGCACAATCTGATGCATACTGTACATGTGTTTCATGTGGTCAAAATGCAGTGTTAGAGGTGTTTCTTGCAGCTTGGTGGGTCTGCTATATTTAGCCTTAATGCTAAATAATGCCACTTGAATTATCCAGACAGTTTGCAAGCTCTTCTCATGCAGTAGCCCGCCTCACACAAACACATCAGAGAGCTCCAGCTGCAGTTCTAATTGGGTGCTGAGTGCCTTTTCACTGCTCTTGTTTCTGTTTTTAATGCTTTATTTTGGACCTCAGAGTGCAAATTGGCTTACAGACACCTCAAACATTTCCATTTTTAGCTCTTCAGCAGACACTACGGCGGGTGATGTGAAGGGTTCAGCAGTGAGATATACAACAAAGCCAACAGGTAAAATGTATTCTCATAGATTTTTATACTAAGGTATGTTTCCTTTATCAAATAAATTCAGTTGTCTCCTGATGGATCACTGTTTGAAGGTCCACGAGAGCCGTGCTGCTGATCTTTTCAGCATGCTTAATGTGTAGAAATTGATTTTGGAGAGAAAACATCTCAGATGTGTGTTTTTGTTTTCATCCTTCTTTAATAGAAACTTCAGAGAGCAGGAAGTGTGTGCGTCATGAAATTCGCCCTGGTTATCTGCTTTCACACGCTCTGGCCAGCCGCCTGCCCTCAAACAGAACCAAGCCTCCGCTGTGAGAGTATAGGGGCTCATACACAACACACATACATGTAGATCCACACACAAGATACACAACATACTGTAACATACATGCAACACCAGCAACACTCTCCTTTGTTCTGCTATTCTCAAGCGTGCCGACATAAATGAACACCAGCAAGTCAATATGTTCACACAGAGCACACTTTTAAATCAAAGCCAGAGTCAAAGACATATACTTTCTTTTTTAATTTTTGCAATGTGCAAACATATGTGAATGTTGTTGCAGTGAATAAAAAGCAAATTCTACATTTTATCGTGCATAATTTTGCTGAAAAAACTCTAACTTTAAAGTAACTGTGAGGCGTTTAGAGTTCAGCTGAGATGGACGGTCGTGCATCTTGTTATGGAGAACTTCTCCTCGGGCCTTAGGTGAGGGTGAGAATGTGTGAGGTCACACCATGTGACCTTTAGCTGAAGCCGCTGGGCCGCCATTGGTCCAGAGCCAAACCCCCAAACCCTCAACCACCCACCACCTTCCCCACCCCCCCCAGACACACAGCAGCCCTCTCTGCTGCCGGACCGCTGCACTCATGAGCAAAGTGCTGAGACTAGTTGTGTGTTTGTAGATCTTCTCTGTGGTTTTTATGCTACATTTACGCTGAATATCCTCCGCACATATCCTCTCTTCCACGGCAGCCCTAAATAAAATACACAGTTAAATACTAGGCATATGTTTGTATATAAATGTTAAGTGCGACACGGCGTGTATGCAAGTATGTGGAGATACAAGAAAGGTGTGTGTGTGTGTATACTATTGCCATTATGTGCAGTATTTGGATGTTTTTTTCTTGATTCAAATTTTGCTTTAACAACCTCAAAATTATTGAATTTTCCCTTTAAATGTCTATAGCTAAAGGTCTGAAAGACAAAATCATGATCTCTGAGTTTTGAAAGCTTCCTGATCTCAGCACTGAAGTCCTGTTGTGATTTAATTTTGACCCGTTACATCACTCCCTGCCTCCAAAAATACACTATTGATCAGAAATCACCCTTGCATGCTCTGAAACACCTGACATCTGTGTTCATTTCCACAACCCGTAACAACCCACAGCTCTGCTGCTTCTCATTAGTTGAAAACACAACCTAAAAACTCCAGCAATTTAAATAAAAAAGCTTATTGGATATCTTCTGTGGGTGAATAAAAAGAAGTAAATGCTTGATTTGCATATAGTTTTGAAGACGAGGCACACATGCAAAAAACTAATTTTAATTTGTCCATAAATGTAGCTGATATAATGAATTAATGTCCACTTCTAAATTATATATTTACCATTGAAGCAATTAATAGATATGGAGACTAAATACATGCAATAAATAACTGTTTAGCTGCTAAATGCAGCTAAAAATGTCCTGCATTAGTTTTCAATCATCACTCAGACATATCCCCATTTCGTTCTGTGTTTTCTTGGTTGAAATGCCTCAAACATGTCAGGACACTTGTGCAAAAACTTGTATTTTTCAGAGAAAGAATATTGAAAATTTAATTCCAGCTCTCAATAGCGTGTAATTAGAAAACATTGCTCCCTGATATATCTGGCATGTAGAGTTCTGCAGGTTCTCTTCCAAACCCGCCGCTGCATGAATATTGAGAGATTGTTAATTATTTAGATTGGAGGTGTAACGCTACATGTTTGGATATTTGCTCTTCCTCGCTTTCTATTTGAATTCCCAGTGGAGTGGAGGTGAGAGCTGTGTCGGCTCGGTGTGTTACTCCACATTGGATTTTTTTTTCTTTTTTAATCAGCTGGCGGAACAAATCTCACATTAAGATGTATAGTGTGCGTCAGTGTCCAAAAAACTGAGGCAGGACAAATCTGAATTTAAACAAGAGACTGATAATTGTATCTTTTTTTGTTGGAACATGTTTATAAAGTTCATTGTGTATATTTCTCCTCTATTATTATTATGCGTGGTTATATGCCTGGGAAGCATGTAGTCTTTCCTGCTTTAAAAATGAATTTGGTTTTACGCATAAATGACTCTGCAGCAAGTCTGGATTTAGAATATTAATTTCAGATCAAAAACGTGAGCAGAATATAAGTAGCCATGGTGCAAAAAAGAAGCTTATTTTGTGGAATTTCTCTGCAGAAATCTATAATTAAATTGAAGGGTGAACATGCAGCTACAGAAAAGGCACATTTTTTACATTTTAATCTTGAATAAGTTCTTACCTTGTGCAGGCTGTAGAGAGGAGGAGGAGAAGCTGAAGGTCTGCAGTCCTGAGCACCGTTTCAGCCAAATGAACATTTCCCTCTGCAGCCTCTTCTTCTCTTCAGGTCATCCTCTGTTCACATGGTGATTGTGTGGATGTGTATTGAGACGGCAGACGTGCGTATTCGCCTCTAAAGCATCAGCAGCAGCCGAGGCTTATCCCCTGTCAGCTGATTATTGCTCCATCAAAAAGGTGACACTTGTGCAACAAAAGGCAAAATCTAAATCTGGAGGGTTGAGTTCAGGAGTTCAATCTGCAGCTCTGAACATCACTTGTATTCACAGAGAAGAATGCTCCTCTTTGTGTTTGTTATTCAACAGCTATTTGGACTCACTGATTTATTTCTCGTCATAATAACCTCCTTGGGGAGATGACCTCTTGTCGAATGACATCAGATCCTAAATCAGCTCCTTCAACAAGCTGTTTTTTTCTTGGATATTATAGTTAATTTGTGATAATTGATTTTTAATAGAATATAACAACATATATCAACATCATGAGGCTGAAAAGTGAGCTCAGCCTGCACAAACCCCCAAAGTAGCACTCCTCCAGCCAGCTTCGGCCTACATACCTCTGTATCTCTCTCTGTCTCTGTCTGTGTCTCTGTGTGTGTGTGTGTGTGTGTGTGTGTGTGTGTGAGAGAGCTTGTTTGCTCAAGCTTGTGAATCATAGTTTCCCTAGACCGTATAGCTTTGTTTTGCTATGGCACATTTATGCACTATAAAGCATGACTTAAAGAAAAACCACAAAAGCAAACAGATGCATGTGTGAGTCAGGTAGGCTGAATAAAGATAATTTTTGGATTTGTGGAGCAAAACATGATGCAATACTTGCTTTAAGCTCTAAACAAATTATCTGTATGGTTAATTTAGATACCACAATTACATTTTACGCATCATCTTAATAAATTAATCTGTAAAATGTGTCTTTAGACTATTTATTTTTCAATAAAATCCATATTAAAGCATTAATAGAATTTAAAACTGTGGATTGTAATGTGTTTTTCTAATAATCCCCTTCAGAGAACTACAAAGTCTTCAAACCCCTAATGGACTATTGTCACTGTTGTGTGGTCCAACTCCTGTTTTGTTGATTCCCGTGTTATTTCAAGCACCAGTGGCCATGCAGCCGAAGTCCTTGTCTGAGCAGGCAGACATGTATTCAGCAGTTAATCTGACTGAGCATCTCGCCACTATGTGTATTGGAGCAGCCCATTGTTTTTCCTCTATAGATTCAAGCACCTCACATAATCGAAAGGCTATAGACAAGACTGTCATTGCTTTCCACTCCACTAACAGAGTTCCAACACAAAGATTCAATAACATCAGAATGATTTTTGAACAATATATTTACTTCCATTAAATAAAACACAATAGTTTTTTTGGATGTTGAAAAAAAAAAAAAAAAAAAAAAAAACATAATTCCGTACCAAATAGTATACACAGAGCAAAAAAAACCAAATAATTTGTCGCAGGAACATTTTTGATGCTCCTTCTTCTTTTTTCTTTTTTTTTCTTTTTTTAAATCCAGAATTGCTATTCTAAATCGATATTCACACAGACATTAATTAATAATAAATTTATAATATGTTAGAAACACACAACTGGTGCGTTTTTTTAGTATGTACATTCCCTTTTTGTTTGCAAGCAAAACATGATTCCTTTTTTAAGGTTTTTCTTTTTTTTTTTCTTTCCACATGCGTTGATAAATTGAACCTGGAGAGGACTGGAGGGGTTATAGCGCATTCGACCTCGACAAACAGGAGATGATAATTCAAATATATATACAACCTTTTTCAGTCAACAATTAACGTCCCAAAAAAAATCCACCAGAAAAGAAAAATAATACTCATGACGAGCTATATGAAAAATAAAACAGGCCTTTTTGTTTTTTAAACTGTGTTGCAGTGTGAAGCAGACCTGGACTCATCAAAGGGGGAATAAAACTAAAAATCTCCCATTTCAGTTTTTTTTTACTCCGACTCTGGAGCTGAGCTTGTTTCAGTGGTTCAGTCTTCTATAGTGCCCTTTTTGAAAAATGAAAAAAAAAAGTAGTTGTAGTAGTCTCTTGTTCCTGTGGCCTGCTGTTTGTGATTACCAGCACACTGCAAAAAAAATGACCACCATAACAACCCATTTGGTCTTGTAATGACCCTCAACACCACATGTAAATGGATGGAATAATCTCACTTGCTTCTTTGAGGAGTTTGGGGGATTTTCAAGGAAACTAGTGGCAACATCTTGAAGAAAAAGTCAGACTACACTGTAAACAATTAATGTTAATTTACAGCACGATTTCAACAGTATTAACCTTACTGTTAATCAACTGTCTAAAGTATCATCATTAACAGTTTCATGCAGTATTTTTTGAATTCTGGGACATGGTCTGCACATGTGAGGCTTGTACATTGTACATGATTGTAAAATCAGTGAATTAGCTCTGTTCTTCACTCACACGTTGTTCTGGTTTGCATTCTGTGCTCAGCTATAGACAGACATTTTGGGAAAAGTGTCAACAAGACTATTATAACCTTTTTCCTAACAAGTGCCTTTAATTGTATTTAGTGTGACTATTCCTATGTCTGTGACCTGCTAAGTCTATTCATTTAGATAATGTAAAAGAAAGGTGGAAAAACAGCTATATAATGTATCTTTAAACAGTAAATTAACTGTAAAATACTGTGAAATTAATTAAAAAAAACAGTTCAAACTGTATTTTTCATTAACAGTACAAAGCTGTAAATTTCAGCGAAAGTATAATAATGTTAATCTTACAGTAACATAAAGGCAACCCTGCTGCCAGTTCTTTACTGTTATTTTACTGGGAAATTCTTAACAGTGTAGTATCAAGAAAAATGCCATAAATTTCCTGAAAAACGTACAATTATCTCTCCCCACTCCTTTTTAGAGAACAATACCACTTTTACTAGCCTATAATGACTTGCTAATGACCACCATAACAACCCATTTGGTCTTGTAATCACCCCTCATAATAATCTCACTTGCCTCTTGGGATTTTCAAGGAACTAGTGGCAACATCTTGAGGAAAAAGTCAGACTAGTATCAAGATAAAATGCCATAAATTTCCTGAAAAACTTCCAATTATCTCTGCCAGATTTCCCCCACTCCAATACCACTTACTGTAGCCTATAATAACTTGCTAAGGTGGTCATTTTTTTTGCAGTGCAGGTAGGTCTTGTAATCACCTCTCAAAACCACATGTAAATGGATGGAATAATCTCACTTGCTTCTTTTGAGGAGTTTGGGGGATTTTCAAGGAACTATAGTGGCAACATCTTGAGGAAAAAGTTGGACTTGTATCAAGATAAAATGCCATAAATTCCCTGAAAAATTTACAATTATCTGTGGTATTGTTCTAGTGGGGAAATCTGGAAGAGATAATTGTACGTTTTTCAGGAAATTTATGGCATTTCTCTTGATACTAGTCGGACTTTTTCCTTGAAGATGTTGCCAGTAGTTTCTTTGAAAATCCCCAAACTCCTCAAAGAAGCAAGTGAGATTATTCCATCCAGTTATTTTTGGGTGAAAACATGTGTTTCTTTAGGGTGATTACAAGACCAAAATGGGGTGTTATGGTGGTCATTAGCAAGTCATTATAGGCTAGTAAAAGTGGTATTGTTCTAGTGGGGAAATCTGGCACTTTACTAGCCTATAATGACTTTGCTAAGGTGGTCACTTTTTTTGCAGTGCAGTGCAGGTATTAGACTGGTCTACATGTTCTCCCCCTAAAATAACTGGATGGAATAATCTCACTTGCTTCTTTGAGGAGTTTGGGGGATTTTCAAGGAACCTAGTGGCAACATCTTGAGGAAAAACTCAGACTAGTATCAAGAAAAATGCCATAACTTTCTTTAAAAACTTACAATTATCTCTCCCCACTCTTTTTTAGAGAACAATACCACTTTTACTAGCCTATGACTTGCTAAGGTGGTCATTTTTTGCAGTGCAGTGCAAAAATAAATGGATGGAATAATCTCACTTGCTTCTTTTGAGGAGTTTGGGGATTTTCAAGGAACTATAGTGGCAACATCTTGAGGAAAAACTCAGACTACTGCCATAAATTTCCTGAAAAACGTGCAATTATCTCTGCCAGATTTCCCCACTAGAACAATACCACTTTTCTAGCCTATAATGACTTTGCTAAGGTGAGGAAAAAGTCAGACTAGTATCAAGAAAAATGCCATAATTTTCCTGAAAAACGTACAATTATCTCTCCCCACTCCTTTTTAGAGAACAATACCACTTGTATTACTAGAGCCTATAATAACTTGCTAAGGTGGTCATTTTTTGCAGTGCAGTGCATGTAGGTATTAGACTGGTCTGTCCACTGCGTATTGGCAGGCGCTCAGATTAGCCGGATTCTGCACACTGGCGTATCCAAAACTGGAGTGCTGCTTGGCTTTCAGTCTCAGGCTGGCCAGGCTGGAGTTACAAGTGTCCCTGTACACGTAGGGAGGCGTCGGAGGCGCGTAGGGACACGCCGAGGTGGGCACGCCCGAGTTGAGAGACGGATTACTGAGGTTGTTCAAGTTATTGAGGCTGTTGAGGCTGGAGCCAGGCACGCCGGTCACCGCCGACGGCACCATGCCCGAGGTCATGGAGGAGATGGAGTTGGGCGGAGAGAACATGGTCTGCGAAGACAAAGGGTTGACGTTCATGGAGTTGAAGAAGGGGAAGCTCTTGGTGGACAGAGAGGCCGACGTGAGGCCCTTGGCGGCCCAGTTGTTGTACGTGTAGCTCGGGTACATGTCTTCGTAGGGCTGCATGAGTCCGTTGAACTGAGGGCCGAAGCCGTTTTTGCAGAGCTCGGCTTGTTGGTTTCTTTCACGTTTCCTCCACTTGGCTCGACGGTTCTTGAACCAAACCTATAGAGAACACAAAAGGACATGATAAGCAGGTTAGAAATTTATTTATTTTTTTTTATTTTTTTTTTGTGATCAATTTTTTATTATTGGTATTTAAGCATAATTATATAGGGTTAGGGTTACAAATTGATAGATTACCAATAGAGTAAAATAATACAGACATGACAGCAAGGTTGGAATTTTTTTTTTTTTTAAATTGTTCTTTATTTTCTTGCTAATGTAAGATTTATTTTTGTAAAGACTTATTTTATACACCTATTGTATTCTGCTCATTAAATCAGATCTGGTAATATGGCGCACTTTATGTGCTTGTAAAGTGAGTGGTGATTAAGATTGGCGGAGTGATGTAAGAACTGATGTGCTTCCTTTAGAAATTATTTTTGAAAATCATTTATTTTTTTGTGATCAATTTTGTATTGGTATTTAAGCATAATTATATAGGGTGGGGTTACAAATTGATAGATCACCAATAGAGTAAAATAATATAATCCCACTTTGCTGGCTGTTAATTTAAAGAAATACTGTATTTAAAGTGCCAGATCGGTTTCCTATTATGCAATCAGCAAATTAGAGCCTAATTAACGCCCAATTAAGCTCATTGTTTGAACGTTGTAGGCGATGATTATAACACAATTTAACATATTTTAAAATGGGTTACAAATTGATAGATCACCAATAGAGTAAAAGAATATAATCACAAATGCCCATGTACTAATCAATACAAAATTGGCAAGCAGCTACAGAAAAAGAAAAGAAGAAAGACAACATCAAAAAAATATTTCTATATTTTCTTGCTAATCTGGACATTTATAATATCAGACAACAGCTTCTTTAATATTTATGTTGTTGGTGCTTAATTTGAATTATTAACCACGAGGGCAAAAAAAACCATTCGTCCCATTTACCTCAGCCATACACTCATGCATCAGTTTGTGTGTAAATATCTGTTACTTTCAGAAAGTAGGGGGTAATTAAAAAACACATTGTATTCTTTTATCAAGTCAAATATGTGCTGTAAGTAATTATTATTAATTAGGATGTTTCCTAAATCCAAACACTCTTTATTAATCTGTATTTTTTTTTTAATCTGGACAGAGTTCCATTTTAATATCAGACACAGCTTCTTTCATTTTGTGGTGTTGGTGCTTAATTTGAATTACGCATTTAAATATTGTTTTCCTAAATCCAAACACTCTTTTATTAATCTTTATTGTCCCCTTGCAGACAATCCCGCTTTGACTCCGTCTTTATCTGAGCAGAATACACACTGAACTCTCACTGCAAGGCAAGGCAGCTTTATCTGTAGAGCACATTTCAGCAACAGGGCAATTCAAAGTGCTTTACAATAAACATTCAAGAAACATGTGCAAAAAAACATGAATTAAAACAGTTAGAAAAAGATTAGAAAATAAAAACAGAATAAAAAATAGAATATAACACACAAGAGTAAAAAGCTCTAGTGCAGGATAATAAGATCATTATCTGGTTTAATAAAAGGCAGCAGCAGCAAACAGGAAAGTTTTGATTTAAAAGAACTCAGAGTTGGAGTTTGTCCTGCAGATTTCTGGGAGATTGTTCCAAATATTTGGTGCATAATAACTGAATGCATGTTTAGTTCGGACTCTGGTGGACTCTGCACCATCTTAACATGGAGAGGAGAGGATGTGTATTCCCTCTGCAGAGCTTCCACAAACAAGCTGACCTCAATCACACAGCACCAAGGCGGCAATCGCAAAATACCAGCTTTGCACCTCTTTCACACGAACAGGAGAAACACGACTGGTATCTGCCACCACCGACTAATGTCAACAGCCTCGACTGTTAACAACGTTAATAGCGTGTAAATACACATAATAAGGCAAATAACAGTTAATTTGAGTCATATTTTTTAATACGAAAAAGATTAAAGTGTGCCGAGAACGACAAATTAAGTATTTGTAGTATTTATCAACTGTACTCTTTATAGATTTTAAGGGCTGAGAGAGAGCCAGGGTAAAATGCATTTCATTGCATTTCACTGTACACTGTACTTTTAAATGCATATGACAAATAAACTTGAAACTATAACTCTAAAAGTTGTGCTGAAATAGATTATTTTGCATTGTGTGTGCAGAGGATTGGAATTATATTTAGCTTAATAAACAAACATATACTAATTAAAATGAGTTTGAACCAGCAGTTTATTTAAACAAGACTCTGATTATTTGTTTTCCCAGCTAAATAAACTGTGTCCTACATTATTTCCAAGGGAATTCAAGCCGTGCGTAAAGTTTGGGTGTCCGTGCGTAATAATATTAAAGGTCCCATATTATAAAAAAGTGAGATTTTCATGTTTTTTTGTATTATAAAGCAGGCTTAAATCCTATATAAAGACTGTGAAAGTATCGAAACACTCAATCCACAGGGAAATACACACAGCCCGTTTATCAGAAACTCTGCATTTGAAACAAGCCGTTATAGGATTTCTGCCCATTTGTGATGTCACAAATATACAATATTTAGATCCTTGACACAATTTTAAACGTAAAACATTCTAAATGTGTCCCAGTTTATTTACTGTTTGCAGTGTATATGTGAATGTCATCAGCTAACAAGAAGTACACATGGACCCAAGCTGTTGACTAGCAATGTTAATGTTGCAATTCCGTCAAAATGCGCTGAA
The DNA here is from genome assembly GCF_043250625.1 of Sebastes fasciatus. NCBI lineage: Eukaryota > Metazoa > Chordata > Actinopteri > Perciformes > Sebastidae > Sebastes > Sebastes fasciatus. The sequence goes on from NC_133804.1 coordinate 26,611,542, forward strand.
ACGGAGCGTTTCAGACAGACGGTAAATACAGGTATATTCAGGTCGACAGTATGAGGAAAATAAAGTTTTTTTTTAACATTAAAGCATGTAAACATGTTGTAGTAGAAACACAAAATACAAGTATGCAACTGAAAATGAGCATAATGTGGGACCTTTAAGGTAATTTGTAGGTTAACCGGGTAATAATATAAATAATACAAATGTTGTTTTTTGCACCCAGAGGAGTACTCACCCTGACCCGCGCCTCTGTGAGGTTGGTCCACACGGCTATCTCCTCTCTGGTGCTCATGTCCGGGTAGCGGTTCCTCTGGAAAGTCGCCTCCAGTTCCTGCAGCTGCTGGCTGGTGAAGTGAGTCCTCTGCCGCCGCTGACGCTTCTTTTTAGACGGGTCATCCGAAGAGTCGTCGTTGTTGTTGTTGTTTTTATTATTTTGGTTCTTTTCTTTTTCTGTCAAAGAGGAAAAGAGGTTGATTGAGTCAGCCGGATTAAGTAAGGGGCTGTGTGCTAAAGTAAAGTAGGGAATACAAAATAAATCCTGAATCCATGACACTGCTGCTCACAGTCTGACTTCACTGAGGAACAAATAATTCATAAAATAAACCAATTTTTTTTTTTAATTTTGCATTTTCCTTCATTTGATGGGATTTTAGTAAATTTACCTTTTGATTTAATCTGAGTAGCCTGTATGAGTAAATGCCTGACTAATTCCAGTTGACACAAGACAAAGCTCAATCCTGAATCCATGACACTGTTGGGAAATGGATGAGACATGCTCACAGTCTGACTTCACTGAGGAGCAAATGATTCATAAAATACATGTTTTAATGTTTTGAATTTAGCATTTTCCTTCATTTTATTGGATTTTAGTAAATTGAATTGATTTTGATTTAATCTGAACAGAAAAGAAGAAAAAGAAGAACAAAAAAAGATCGAGGAGGAGGAAGAAGATGATGAGTGAAATAGTGGAAGAGTGTATAATATATTATCTGTTTTAGTTTTTATGTCATTTTAGTTCTGTGTCATACATTTATATCTAATAAGGGCTATAAGACTGTATCGAGTGCCTGTTTTCTGGACACCAAAAAAAAAAGTTCACGTTGAAGAAAAATGTTTAATCTTCTATCATGATGACAGTTTTGTATGTTGTTTGTCGAGTAGCCTATATGAGTAAAATCCCTCACTAATTCCAGTTGACACAAGACAACTTTCATTTACATAACACAGAAACTTTTTCACAACACAAAACTAATTATGAATATAAAACGACAGCTATAATAATCGCCTATATTTGCATGCACATTAAACTCCCTTTACGTTTAATAATGGGAGCCGTCGTTTGTTTGGTATCATGTAGATGACATCTGCTGCGTCGACTTGGCTGAGAACATCTGCAGCATCCCGCTCGGTTGTTCTTACCGACAGACTCCGGACTGGACGTGTCCGACACCGTGTGCACCTCTAACCGGTGTTTAGAGTCCACAGACCGCTGCAGCGGCTGCAAAGTGCTGGAGGCCATCGCCTGAGCCGTGTGGTGGTGGTGGTGCGTGGAGGAGGCAAGTTTATTCCCTGTTAGGTGGTGGTGGTGGTGGTCTGTGTTTAAAGGATCCCTCATAGAGTTCATCGGTTAGAAGAAATCGCAAAACTGTCAAAAGCAGAGTAAGTCCGTCTGCGGAATGTGTTCAGTTGTTCCAAAAAAAAAGACGCACAATAGACGCAGCTCCTCCTATAATGAAATCTGTTTAAACTGGAAAAAATGCTTTAAAATAGGTCATTTAGAGCTGCCATACTGGCTATACCTCGGCTGACTATCAGGAGTGACAAGGACAGGTAGGTGATATTAGATCCAGAGGCATACACACACTACCACCAGCTCTCTGTTCATGTCAGCTGTTGCCAAACTGCGCCTCTTCTCCAGACCTTCCACGTCACCGCGCTGAGCCCGCCCATACAGGCGCATCCATGTGGATATATGACGGCGTGTCCAACCAACCGGAGCTCGCCGAAACGAGATATGTGTGTGTGCCAATGTGTTTATGCCTGGCGCTTATTTTTCCTCTTCCAAATAAAAAGCATGTAAAGAGAGATGCGCGTATACCCGGAGGCGCTCCGTTTGCCGTTGCGCATGCAGCAGCCCAAGACCAAATAAAAAAAATGAAAATAACACAGTTTGGCCTCATTTTATTGAGATGGGTCCAGTGGCCCAGTAAAAAACGATGCAGTTTCTATTGATACCCAAAGCTGAGCCGCGCTGCGCAGCTCGCATGGCTCTGCTGTCGCCTGCAGTTTACTCAGTTGACTCAATGTGGATAAAGCGAGCCACCGAGCGGATTGTATTGAAAGCAAGTATGAAAAAAAAGATGCACACTGAATATCAAACACAGCAGCCTGCCACAGCACAGTGATCCCGTGAAAGGACACGCGATTAAAGGGAAAAGAGCTTCAAAAGGAGGGATGTGCCAGACTGCACCAAAAAAACGGTCTGTGCGCACTTGGCACAACTGACCTATAACTGCCATACAGACATGTACATTATGCCATGTATTGAAATAACACCAGCAGTGGTGTAACTTAAGTTAAGTATGAAGGTTACGTGACAAAAACTACTTAATTACATTTAGGAAAAGATAGACTTGGTTAGGTTTATGCAATAAAACTACTTAGGTTAAGGCAACAAAACTACTTAGTTAGGTTTAGGCAACAACACTACTTAATTAGATTTAGGAAAAGATCGACTTGGTTAGGTTTATGCAACAAAACTATAGGTTAAGGCAACAAAACTACTTAGTTAGGTTTAGGCAACAACACTACTTAGTTAGGTTTAGGCAACAACACTACTGAGTTAGGTTTAGGCAACAACACTACTGAGTTAGGTTTAGGCAACACCACTACTTAGTTAGGTTTAGGCAACAACACTACTTAGGTTTATGAAACAAAACTACTTAGGTTTAGGCAACAACACTACTTAGGTTTATGCAACAAAACTACTTAGGTTTATGCAACATAACTACTTAGGTTAAGGCAACATAACTACTTAGGTTTATGCAAAAAAAAAACTACTTAGGTTTAGGCAACAACACTACTTAGTTAGATTTAGGCAACAACACTACTTAGTTAGGTGTAGGAAAATATTGTGGTTTGGGTTAGAATAACACTGGAAGTGGCAAAACTTAAGTAAGGAAATTACGTGAAAGGCAAACAACCACTATTGTAATCCTCCTATATCCAACTTCATACTTGAAGCACCACACGTGACCAAAGTGCTTTACTATCCACTCCATCCCTGCATGCAGCCAGTCAGTCATACTAGTTGTCAAATGAGACGATCCTCTTGACCTCCCCAGAGTTGAGGTTCAAATATCCATTAAATCATCCCCACAGTTAAAACCACGCGGACTCAGTTTTGTTGACGACGGATTACTTTATCTGGCTGCTTAACTTGAATCTCTCCTCTCACTTTGCGTCTGGACCCCTCCGTGTGTTCTCAGCCATGCACTCCTGTATAGTGCTTTTTTTTTTTCTTTTAATCTGATAAGACTCTCATTTGCCTAAGAATTTCTGAAGGAGGACTTTTAATGAGTTTGAGTTGATATGCGGCATGCAGCACATTTTTTTTTTTTCAACCAATAACTCCTCAAAGATTGTGACGCGTTAAGGCAAAGTAAACATGTCTAATCAAACAAATGCGACTTTAATTTTCAAGGTTGGAGGGTGGAGAAATGTCAGCTGGGTAACAGGTGATTGAAGCGATGGACTGATGGACTTCCACGTCCAATTACTGCGATTCATACCAATGTAGGGAGAAAAAAAAATACTTTAAATATTGATTATATTCTTATTCCATAACACAATTTTGTTCATCATCACTTCCCATGTCCACGTGTCCAGGCGGACGCACATTTTGGACTTGGCGCTGTTAAGAAGTTGCAGGGCTAATCCCGTGAAAGCCTCTGATATATAAATACCACGAGACCATAGACTGTATGCAACACACGCACACGCGCACTCCGAGGAGACTTTATTAAAACATAGGGAGCCAATCGCTTCTCAAACAGAGCAATAAAACCTTGTTTGGATGCTCTCTGGAGTAATTAAATTAAGATGATGCACATTTTTAAGATATAGAATCATTCATGTGTCATTTAATAGTAATGCATTTATTTTCATTAATTATTTGTATGGGTAAAACATAAAATCATGCTCTTACACTTCCAAACATTCACTAAAAGGCTGTTTAAAATGGGATATATATAAATATTATTAGGCCTATTTCATAATTAATAATAGTGTACATTAGATAGATAGATAGTAACTTTATTGATCCCGAGGGAAATTCAAGTTTCCAGCATCACAGTTCCATAGTGCAAAAACATGTTTGTAAAAAGGCAGTAAAAAAGTTAGAAGTGCAAAGTACAAAAAAATATATCGGATATAAAAATGCAAGGAGATGAAGAAAACTGTTAAGACTGAATATAGTGCAAGGTAACAGCTGTGATACACGACTATTAAAAAAGTGAATATAGTGCAGAAGAGACTGTTAAAAGTGAGTATAGTGCAGGGTAACTCCAGTAGCTTGGTCTAAAGTGCACTGTATGCATTATATACATTACATAAATTCTATAAAATTGTATATTTCAAAATTATGCTGCTATTTTAATGTATTTATTTTCATTGACAGGTTATTTGTTATGGGTAAACCATAAAATCATGCCTTTACACTTCCAAACATTCACTAAAAGGCTGTTTAAAATGGGAAAATATACGTAAAAAATATATTATTAGGCCTATTTCGTAATTAATAATAGTGTGCATTACATAAATTCTATAACATTTTATATTTCAAAATTACTATTTTATTAAAAATAATTATTATACTGAACATGAACTCATGTATCCTGTGACTTCCCTGCACTATGGACTATTTCCTATGACCTCCTATGTACATTTTTGTTGATCTGAGCTGTACCAGTGTTTGTTTGTTGTTGTTGTTGTTGTTGTTTTTTATCCCTATTGTGTTTGCAAAAATAAGAAAACCCAATAAACATATTGTAAAAAAAATAAAATAAAATAATTATTATTTTACCCCAAGCAGCAAACAAGTCTGTTGCTCCTTTCCCCCCCCCCATTCCAGCCGTGTTGTAATACTAAACTTGAAGTGGATTATCGGTTTCCTCTTCATTTCTACCTTCTGAATGCTTTATATCTCTCTTCTGCGGATTACTGCGCGCAATAGGCCTCCGCCATTGAGGGCCATTAATTAGCAATTCAGTCAATATAGGGGGAGACGACAAGGCTTCTTTTTTTTTACATAGGATTAAGGAGACATCAGATTCCTCCATTAGGATATTCCTCCTCACGAATGGGCTTTCATTATACATTTAGTTTTCCCCGGAGTCAATCCAACAAGCGCTGCATACATTACAGCCAAACAGTTGGCGCTGCTGCTGCTGCTGCTGGGTCTATATTTGCAAGCATCACTCTTCTGTTTTTATTTTAGTTATCCTATTATTCTTAATCAATGGTGCAGCTGTGGAGCTATGAACAGCCTGCCCTCTGTCTGTCCCATATTGCCCCATCAATGCCTGGCTAAATGAAACAGAGTGAGAGTTATTGGTGATTCGTTTAAGACACCTAACAAGACCTGATGTCATTTTCATTTTCGCCACGTTAGAGAATAATTAATAAATCCCAGACTTTGTCGAGCAATAGATTCTGGCTTTTTTCTTGTTGGGGTGTTTATTCGTAATTGTTATTTAGGAAAAACATGTTGCAGTTAATTCAAATATAATCGAAGTATACAAGCACATACAAATATGTTTTTTTTGTCTTATTGTGCCAAAGGTCAGTCAATTTGTACATTAAAGACTATAATAAGATGTGTCCATCTTCTAATTACAACTAATAACGTCGCTGTCATCCGGATCAAATCCTCGGATGATGCTATGAAAATGCAGATCCACATCCGACCACCAGGTGTCTCTCTAAGACAACTAACAAAGCTGCATTCACTAACAACGACGAGCAAAGAGGCCAACATATCTGCGACTACTAAACATTTAGCAACAAACCAGAAAAAAATCTAACTAAAGCAGCTTTTTTTCCATCACATTTTAGATCTTAAAGTCTTACAAATTAAAAGTGCGAGTTGAAATTGTGAAGAGGACAATGGAAGATTATTTTATGAGTATTATTTAGCCTTTTTAATTAAAGATGTTGAGCTTGTTTTTAAGAAAACTCACAAAAACTACAAGTTAGAAATAACTGGCTCACTAAGTAATGCCAGAACACTTTTTTTTTTTTTAACAAAATCAGATTTTAAGATCAAGACATGAAGTGTTTGGGCAGTAAATGAAATCAAGATATTAGTTGTAATTAATAAATATCTTGTTTGGAAACACATAAACCCTATAGACTTATTTAGAGTGTCGTTTTTCATGTATAGAATAAAATATAATAGATAAAGAAATACTATGAAAAATTAGACTAAATCTAAAATAATCCTGTTTTATTATTTCTGTGATCTGTGAGAACAGCAGTGTATTGACGATGATGGATCAGATACTCACCTATTTGCGCGCAGGTGGTGGCCAGTTTGCGGCAGTGGGAGTCCATTATGGCAATTTAAGGAAACCGCTTCTGTAAAAAAACAGACAAAAGAGCCACAATTAGAGTTTAAATTGGTAAACAACCACCGCTGTGTTGTTCACTGACATCCAATCCTATACTTCTGCACTCAATAATATTTGGAGTCAACATGAGAATAAAAAGAATAGTAGTGTGCGCAAAGGATGAGTATTAGATTACAAGAACAAAATGCTGGTGGTTTTAAGGAAAAAATATTACAAATTGATGTGGAATTCACACAAGAGCATAATACTTTATAATAAAGTAAATGCATAAAAGAAAGTTTGGATATTAGCGGCGGTTCACTCTAATTATGGCTGCAAAAATGTGCATTTTAATGAGTCTTATTGTGGTCTGAAAGGTTTCTTTTTGTAAAAATGAGTCAGTGATCGATTTATTTCCAATTTAATTTCACCTGTGTCAGAGAAATAGCTGCACATTATGATCTAAGGCCGAATAATACATATAAAACCTCTCTGGATTAAAAAAAATAATGGAAACAAGATGATTTGCGTTAGAGAAAGTTAATAATCTCATCATTCTGATGTTTTTTTTCACTTGATTTAAGAGAAATTAGAGTGTAAAAGTCACTTTTACCTCTCCATCATGTATTGTTATATATTTTCCCAGTGTAATATTTATTTTTTGTGCAGTCTGAATATATAAAACCCGCCGTGTTCTGCTTGTGTGTGTGTTTTTTTTGTGTGCAGCCTGCAGTTGGAAGTGGAGTGATTCCGTAGTAAAATCACAGGATTAGAGTCTGATTGAGATGTCTGTCGGTGGGATATTACAAAATTCATTATCGCAGCCCTCCATACTACCTCGATATGAAGTTACACAGATGGGGTTTTATTAGTCCAGGCTCACACTGTTTGCTTATGATAATTCAAGTCGGGGGGAATTTGCATGCAGTCATGCTGTTAACCATTTTCCTCAGCTCTTCTCTTCACCTGCTCTACATCATCTGTGATCTTTATGTTTTTTTCTTCTTCTCTGATTCAGAAGATGCAGATATTGGAGGTTAAATTTTTACTGCATGTACCTGCACAACCTTTCTTCTGCAAAATGAAATAGTGGGGATCAGACTGTAAGGTGGGAGGTTATTGCATGAGGCTCAGTGTTATCTAATCAGGGAGATTTAATGAGGGCTCCTTCCAATATTTCAGCCTGCCTGGCCTCTCAAATCTCACCCTGGTCTTATTTATGCATTTTACTGTGTTTTATTTTATTGTGTAAAAATATGGACACAATTTCTACATCGAAGGATTTTTTTTGATTTTTTTTTTTTGGTATATTTTGTTGTTGGAGACTTCAAATTAAAGGCATGTATTCCCTTAAAAGTTACAGGAAATAAAGATTTAAAAAAAAATGAAATTGAAATAAAATGTGTATATTATGTGATACATTTTCATTTTAATAATCCATTTTTTTGTATATTTTGTTGTTGGAGACTTCAAATTAAAGGCTTGTATTCCCTTAAAAGTTAGAGGAAATAAACATTAAAAAAATTTCTATATTGTGTGATACATTTTCATTTTAATGGTAAAAAAAGATCGATAATATTGCGCAAATTTCAAAACGAATATGGGACAAAAAAAATAAAAATACGATGGCATAATGTCTTAAAATATATATTTAACACGTTAATAACAATACTACTAAAAATAATAAAAATAAAATTAAAACATAATAATAATAATAATAATAATAATAATAATAAAAGCCTAAAATATAAAATAATTTCTGATCATGTTGTCACGGTGGTTTGGTTGTAATTAAACCTGATAATACATATTTAATTCAATAAAAATAAAAAATAAAATAAAAACATAATAATACTACTACTACTACTACTACTACTAATAATAATAATGAAAACCTAAAATATAAAATAATTTCTGATCATGTTGTCACGGTGGTTTGGTGGTAATTAAACCTGGTAATACATATTTAATTAATTTTTTTTCCAACATATGCCCCAGTGTAGATCCAGAGCGGTTTAAAGGTATACCTGCATTAATATTCTGATTGCTTGTATTAATCCCGTTCATATATTCCTCTCTGTGCTCTCACCACCACCAACAGACCAACAGTTGATATGAATCAGTGTGACTCACGTGGCGTGAGGCCCAGTGTAGACAGAAAGCTGGCATTGCCTCACAACCGGCTTTACTTCTGAAATTAACACAGTGGAGCATGAGAGTGCAGCCTTTTACCGGGAGATGAATCGACTAACCTCCACCATATGGTCCTGTATTCATTAAAGGCGTGAGACCGTGAACGTCGCCTCTTTTTACCCCAAGTTTTTTTCTCCCCATATTGCAAAAGCATGCAGAGGAGGATAAAACACATCTGTACTCACGTTACTCCTTGTTTTTTTTTAATTAACATGTATTTATAATTTGCTTTGGAGAGCTGACGCACAATTGTATTTATCCTAGGCTTGTTTATAGGCTTTGTTTGTTAACTGTATGCACCATTTTACGCATTTTATTGGAACTTAAATCATCATTTTAGAGCACCAAAACTGACAAGCTGCAGGATATGATGCTAAAAAATGACACCTTAATTGATATTTAACAGCTTTCTCACAATTCTCACAACTGCAGGACAGTATACAGAGTGTTTTATAGGTTTAGGTTTCTTTTTTTTTAATTTCCTCACACTCCATCACCGCTAATGATACATCATTATCAACCCATGCCGTCACATCACTTCATACCTGATTGTTTGCACACCGGCAATATTTGCACGCTACATCTGTTTATATCATGTTTATTTTTGTTTATAGCTTATTTTGCATATTGTATATTGGTAGAAATTAAATTTTTTTATTCTAACGTTTTTAACTATTCTTTTGCTATTATACTGTTTAACTTGCACCAACAAAACCAAAACAAAACCAAAGCAAATTCCTAGTGTATACCTCTTACACATGGCAATAAACACAACATTCTGATTCTGATTCTGATTCCAGATTCTGATTCTGATTCTAATTCTAATTCTGATTCTGATATCTCCTTCGTGTTACAGCCACGGCTTTGAAATTCACATGAGGAAACTGGCAAAAAACAAAGAAGTGGAACAAATTCCTCCACTTGCATTAACTCACATCTTATTTCTTTTTTAGTGCCTCTACTCCTCCTCCTCCTCCTCTTCCTCTTATGCTGCACTTACCAGTCTAGGACACCGGCGTGGTTTTGACTTTCCCAGCCCGTCTGTGCGCTTTACTCTCTAGCGAAGAGATAAATATCCACCGTCCAAACCAACTCTCACACCAGTTAATTGTGTTTTTATAGTGAAAAACTCTTCAACTTCAAGGTCCAGTAGCGCTGAAAGTCTAAGTTTTCTGTCCGGAAGCCTGGAGCATGGATGTGGTTATCCCAAAAAAAACGCAGAGACGCAGCGCCTGTATACCTTTTTAGGATAGTTTCATTTATGCGCATAAATAAGCATCTATTTACAGGAGATCTACGAGGAGAAATAGCGAAGGAGGCGCGCTTTCATCCGAGTCTCCCCTTGGTTCGTCCTCTTCTGTCTTCCTTCAACTTTCTTTTTTTTCCTCCTTCTTTTTGAGCTCACGAGAGGGACCCTCCGTGTGTGTGCGCGCGTGTGTGTGTGTGTGTCTTTTTAAAGGGGTGTGTTTGTGTATGCATGTGTCTGTCTAGTCTAGCAGAGGGCAAACTTTCGAGCCTCTCAACTTTCAACAACAATCAAACCAAAAAAAAAAATCCAGGATGGCATCTTTAAAAAATAAAAATAAATAATAAAAGGCTGATATTCCTGTTGGCTTCACTGTAACACTGCACCATCTGAGCTGCAGGCATCATGCAGAAAAACATACAACCTTAATGGTTCAATTTGCCTAAACGCAACCTGCAATTTACAACAAGCAACTCAAACTGCTTATTATCTCAACTCTTGCGCGCGTAAATAAACAACAGCCATCACTAATTCATGACTAAACCCACTTTACTGGCTGTTAATTTAAAGAAATACTGTATTTAAAAGTCCCAGATCAGATTCCTATTATGTAATCAGCAAATTAGAGCCTAATTAACGCCCAATTAAGCTCATTGTTTGACCGTTGTAGGCGCTGATTATAACACAATTTAACATATTTAAAAAAAACCACACAATATATTGAATATATATATATTTTTTTGTGATCAATTTTTTTTTATTGGTATTTAAGCATAATAATATAGGGTGGGGTTTACAAATTTGATGGATCACCAATAGAGTAACATAATATAATCACAAATGTCCATGTACTAATCAATACAAAATTGGCAAGCAGCTACAGAAAAATAAAAGAAAAAAACGAACAAATAGGAAAAAGAAAAATAACAAAAAACAACAACAAAAAAATATATTTAAATAAAAACTTCTGCCCCCAAATCCCTCCCTTTGACTCCCACCCATCCCACCCATCCTAGACCTTGTGGTATTAATAGTAATATTTTGAATATTGAGATGAAAACAAGTAAATAGATGCATTATAGTTCTCGTTCAGGAGCCAGACAGAGTCCTATCGTGTTGCAGGATTTTATGTGCAGATGAAGTGAACAGCTGGCTCGGATGCAAATGTTCTTTATAGATTATGGTTTCGTTAGATACAGACTGATTTTTTTTCCCATTCGCATCTTAAGTGAGGCGCGCAGACCGGACGTTCCATGCGCCTAATCCGTCGTTTACATTTTTAGTCATACTCCCATTAAACCGGTAATTAATGCGCACACCCACACGGGAATTTCCAGGCAATTGGGGAACACTGAAGCAAAACAAGCACAAGCATCATCATCCACATCCCTCTCCATCCATCCACATGAGCCAAATCTGGTGAATCAGGAATGGGTTTGATGGTATCCCAAAAGACACATAGGTGATATAATAAATGCAGCCTTATATAGACTTATTATAAGGAGGAATTATAAGAGTAAATGTAGTTTTTAATAGCTGCTTTGATCAGCTTTATTTTATCAAGACTGTAGACATTAAAGGTCCCATATCATGCTCATTTCCAGGTTCTTACTTGTATTTTGTGTTTCTACTAGAACATGTCTACATGCTTTAATGTTAAAAAAAACATTATTTTTCGTCATACTGTCGGACTTAATATACCTGTATTTCCCCCTCTGTCTGAAACGCTCCATTTTAGTGCATTTCAACGGAATGGCAACACAATTGCCTTGCTAGGAAACAGTTTGGGTCCATGTTTACATCCTGTCAGCTGATGTCATTCACATTACACTGCAACAGGAAATAAACTGGGACACATTTAGAATGTTTATGTTTAAAACTGTGAAATGGTCTAAATATTGTAGATTTGTGACATCACAAGGGACAGCAATCCTAAGGGCTTGTTTCAAACGCACAGTTTCTGAATACAGGCTGTGTGTATTTCTCCATGGATCGAGTGTTTTGATACTTTCACAGTATTTATATATCACTTAAACCTTCTTTATGATATAAAAGACATGCAAATCTTACTTTTTACAATATGGGACCTTTAAATTAAGTCAATTTTTAGCGCAGACAAATTCCTCTGAAGCAAAACAAGCGCATCATCATCCACACCCCTACATCCATCCTCCTGAGCCAAATCTGGTGAATCAGGAATATGTTTGATGCTATCCCAAAAGACACATAGGTGATATAATAAATGCAGCCTTATATAGACTTATTATAAGGAGGAATTATAAGAGTAAATTAAGTTTTTAATAGCTGCTTTGATCAGCTTTATTTGATCAAGACTGTAGATATTAAATTAAGTCAGTTTTTATTCCTCTTAGTCTTTCTACAAAGGGCCCAAGAAGGCCATATTTTATTAATTTTCCACTCGTGCACACAGAGAGCGTTGGGTGAAATGCAAACCAATATATGAAAAAAAAAAAAAAAAAAAGTGCATATTTGCCAACACAGCTTCAAAATTTGACCCGTGCGCTTTTTATATATTAGATGTTGTGATATGGCACACGACGCACGAGTAAAAGCGCAAACATGTGCACGCACACACACAAACAAAATGCAAGTAAACGAGCCTCGTATAGTAGAAAACACATGAACCCTTCATCATGCACATCTTCACATCACGCCCCTCCTGCCTGCAGAAAAAAGAGGCTGAGCTGCGTCTGGAGAGGCATGATGATGATGGTTCGGCTATATTCTCCTCTTACCTTCTTATACAAAGAAGAAAAAAGAAAAGAAATCAGTCAAGAGCCTCCTCTTTCTCACGCAGAAAAGGTGCAGAGGAATGCCTGAAGTTCAGAGAAGGCTGGCGGGTATGAAATCTTTCGCCTCGGGGTTCAAACCGGCGGCTTCTTTTCATTTCAAGCGCTTATCGATTCTCCGTTGTCATCTTTGGCGACGCAGAAGGACACTTGAAAGAATTTGTGATGGGGCTGTGATGTGAGAAACGAGGGGTGACCTGCTCTGCTGATGCGCTCTCCTGATTCTTAACGAGCACATCAGCGTCAGTACAGTTGGACATTTCAACTTTTCCCCCTCCTGCATACTGGAGAGGACTTTAAAACACTTCTTTTTTTCTGGTTTTCCACGCATCAGCACGCATCCAAGCCTCCACTTTAAAGAGGAGAGATGATGGACTGGCCAGCAAGTCAGCTACCACAACACACACAATCTTAAACCAAGGCCATGTAGTTTAAACATAAGTGTGAACTTTTTTTTTTTAACAAACTAGCTTTTTTTGCACATCATTTCCACTGTGATTGATTACAGCTCTATAGTGCAGACTCCAGATCTTCTAGAACAGGTTATGCATATAATAGGATGCATACATAGATGATTATATTCAAATTGACTAAATATGCTGTTTAAAAGCCAAAACAGGTTCCTGAAAATATGCATCATAACCTACACACTGCAGGATGCAGCCCTATATCTCAATGAGTAAAGAATGTGTTGAAGCATTAGCCAAATACTAATATTATGGGCTCTATTGTATGCCACAATCTAAAACCAAGGCCATGTAGTTTAAAAAAGAAAGAAAACATGTGAACCTTTTTTGAAGGAATTAGCTTTTTTTTTGCACATGATTTTCACTGTGATTGATTACAGCTCTATAGTGCAGACTTCAGATCTTCTAGAACCGGTTATGCACATTATACAATGCATAAAACTCAACATATTTCCCCCTGGAACCAATATTTACATCTCTAAGGCCTGGCTATAGATGCTTATTCAAATATGCTGTTTAAAAGCCAAAACAGGGTCCTGAAAATATGCATCATAACCTACACACTGCAGGATCCAGCCCTATATCTGCAAGAGTAAAGACTGTGTTGAAGCATTAGCCTAATACTAATATTATGGGCTCTATTGTATGCCGAATTATTAGTCTTATTGTGAAATTAAGCCCATATTTACTTCCAAAGACACATAGAATAAATGGTTTATTATGAAAAAATGTCTAACTCTCTGCAGCGTTTGCATCATCATGCAATGAGGAATCAATTAAATCACAGTTAAATCAGACAGAAACTACATTTTCAAATGAGCTTGTCTCTGATTTCTCCCATGACTTTTGAATTAAATCCTATAGGCTGTCATTAAAAGTGAATCTAAACCTATTTTCCCACAGCCTTCAGTGAAATATACAAGTCCTGTCATCGTTGTGCAGCTTGAGTAATGCAGATGTGAAGTGGTTCCATTATTCAGGGGTGCTCTTTGACTGAGAAACCAGCCTGATTTTCTTCTCTTTTTTTTTGAGTTTTAGCCTCAAACCACATGCGATTGTCGCCTCACGTTCTGTCTGGCCAGCACTCTGTGGCCATGTAATAAAATTTGGAGTGAAATTGGTGTTTCCAAAGCCACAAATCTTCAAACAAATCAGTTTATGTACTGCTAATATGTTAAGAAATAAAGTAATGGCTGGGAATTTAGTTTTATTGCGGGGGGTGTGACTTCTCTATTTGAAAGGAGGATGAATATGGAGAGAGAGAGAGAGTGAGAGGATGAATAGGAAAGACAGAATATTAGATGAGTCTTTCTCCTTCGAGACAGAAACATCCTGTGTGTATTTCAATTTGTCAAGTATCACTCCAAGAACGTTATTAGCGAAAAAGCTGCCTGTAAATTAACCAAATTAAAAGGGTGGCTCTTTGATGGCTCTTGAGCTTGTTGAGCGGCTTTATGCCTGATCCTTACTATTCCAGCTCTGTCACAGTACCAAAGGGAGATGAGCTACACCAACGCTAAGCACTCCAACTCAGCAACATGGCTTGTGGTTTAGACCGTTATACGCAAGGCCAGTAAATGACTTGCATGACGGGCTACCCTCACTTCTCCCGACATGCCCGGAGAAACATGGTGTATATTTAAAAAGTACTCAGCTCTTCGTCTTTGTCTTCTTCTGTAATTATCCGACCCTCGGCTTCCAAAGAAAACGCTCAGCTGATGTCATTGTGGTTTTGGCCCCCCGACTGCTCTAATATTAATCCCATGCATGAAGCGGCTTCAAATGAATAAGGATTACTTTGAATTAAACTCTGGTCCATGTTTTCATGTGAGCACATTAACTCCTGTCACTGCTGGTCAGTCAGACGAGCCTGTCTCCTCTTCCTCTTGACTTTGGACATGACATGGCTTTGGTCAAGCATGATTAAAAATGTCCCCGAGACTCGGACGGCATTCATTACGCTGACGGCCACACAGACGGGGCAGCACGGCAGCGCCTTTTTATGGCACGTGGTTGATCTTGGGGTAAAGTAATAGTCGGTGCATGCATAAACACATGTGGCCTCAGCCTTAATCACAGGTGCGAGCGGGCCAATAAATTGCTCAAGCAGGTCTCTGATCAATTACATGAAAAATCAATGGGAAGCTGCCACTAACCTGCCTAAGGGGAAATCGGCCAAGAATGAAATTGGTGTGATAAAATGACTATGATGCCTCCCACCCCGTCGATAACATGTAAAACAGTTCAGCTACATGTTAACTCTCCTGTCAGCAGACCTGAGGTGGACCCAAAGGTCACAACTGGAATCAGCTTAGGCCTAATTGGTCTACTGTGGCATAGAGAGAGAGAGGGCATAAGGAGGAGGAGGAAGAAGGGAAGGAGTTGGAGAGATATGGAGGCTGATTGAGACAGTGGAGTGTAGATGGATGATATGTGTAAAATAAACCTGCAAAATGTATGTTAGATATACAAAGTGTAGGTACAGAAATAATGAATTAAGAAAGGGTTAGAGGAGTCCAATCACTATTTTTTTCTGGATCTCGTGGTCTGCATCAGTGCATGAGTTTGCTCAGTTATGGCTCAGTTGATTCCCAAGGGTTCACATTGTCTGACAACATGACTGCAGAGTTGGTCGTCTGAGGGTTAAAAATACCTAAACCTACTATAAGCATTAAATATAGGTTTAAGTAAGTTTAATGACAGACTTTGGCTGACCTAAGGCATCCAAATTGTGTCAAGTTATATCAGAACTTTCAGAAAAATCGGAGTTTCCCAGTTGTAATTGTGACTTGAAAGTTGACTTGTATTCTATTTACAAAACTGGTAACTCCGATTTGTCAAATAAGGCCTCAATGACGGCTGTTTTC